>NC_037669.1:46514572-46670885 GCF_003255815.1 Theropithecus gelada
ATAAAAATAAAAAATAAATTATTATAGTGCATATTTTTCTCTTAATTGTGGACATAAGAGGGAAATGTTCAATATTTCATCATTAATTATGTTGTTAGCTGGTAGGTTTTTATAGATACTCTATCGAATTTCTATTCCCAAGTTGCTCAGAGTTTTATCAAATGCTGGTTCTTAAATCTTTGTTTAAGAACCAACATTTGACCATGTGTGGTGGCTCAGGCCTGTAATCCCAGCACTTTGGGAGGCTGAGGTGGGCGGATCACCTGAAGTCGGGAGTTCAAGACCAGCCTGACCAACATGGAGAAACCCTTTCTCTGCCAAAAATACAAAATTAGCTGGGTGTGGTGGTGCATGCCTGTAATCCCAGCTACTCAGGAGATTGAGGCAGGAGAATCACTTGAACTTGGGAGGTGGAGGTGGCAGTGAGCCGAGATCATGCCACTGCACTCCAGCCTGGGTGACAGAGCAAGATCTGTCTCAAAAAAAAAAAAAAAGGTCAAATGTTGGTTTTATTTTTGAGATGGACTTTCACTCTTGTTTCCCAGGCTGGAGTGCAACGGCACGATCTCAGCTCACTGCAACCTCCGCCTCCCGGGTTCAAGCGATTCTCCTGCCTCGGCCTCCTGAGTAGCTGGGATTACCCCACCACACCTGGGTAATTTTTGTATTTTTAGCAGAGACGAGATTTCGCCATGTTGGCCAGGCTGGTCTCGAACTCCCGACCTCAGGTGATCTGCCCACCTCAGCCTCCCAAAGTGCTGAGATTACAGGCGTGAGCCACTGTGCCCAGCCTGACTTTCTTGATTTTCTTAATTGTACACTTACTTTCTGTTTCATTGATTTATATCCTTTACTATTTATTGTCTTCTATTCTCTTTGGCATTATTTTGCTGTTCTTTTTCTAGCTTCTCGAGGTGGCAACTTAGATTGATTTAAACCATTCTTCTCTAGTATAGTCTTTTAAGGCTATAATTTTTCCTTTAGGCACAGCTTTTGCTTTGTTCCACAATTTGGTATATCATATTTTCATCATTTACCTCAAAATATTTTCTAATCTATTTTGATTTTTTTTTTAATTTCAGGTATATATCATTATGTGTATACTGCTTCCAGTGTGGGGACTTTTCTTCTTTTTTTTTTTTTTAATTGTACTTTATGTTCTAGGGTACATGTGCACAACGTGCAGGTTTGTTACATATGTATACAGGTGCCATGTTGGTGTGCTGCACCCATTAACTCGTCATTTACATTAGCTGTATCTCCTAATGCTATCCCTCCCCACTCCCCCCACCCCACAACAGGCCCCGGTGTGTGATGTTCCCCACCCTGTGTCCAGGTGTTCTCATTGTTCACTTCCCACCTATGAGTGAGAACATGCGATGTTTGGTTTTCTGTTCTTGGGATAGTTTGCTGAGAATGAGGGTTTCCAGCTGCATCCATGTCCCTACAAAGGACATGAACTTATACTTTTTTATGACTGCATAGTATTCCATGGTATATATGTGCCACATTTTCTTAATCCAGTCTGTCATTGATGGACATTTGGGTTGGTTCCAAGTCTTTGCTATTGTGAATAGTGCCGCAGTAAACGTAATACCACACATCTACAACTATCTGGTCTTTGACAAACCTCACAAAAACAAGAAATGGGGAAAGAATTCCCTATTTAATAAATGGTGCTGGGAAAACTGGCTAGCCATAAGTAGAAAACTGAAACTGGATCCCTTCCTTACACCTTATACAAAAATTAATTTAAGATGGATTAGAGACTTAAATGTTAGACCTAAAACCATAAAAACCCTAGAAGAAAACCTAGGTAATACCATTCAGGACATAGGCATGGGCAAGGACTTCATGTCTAAAACACCAAAAGCAATGGCAACAAAAGCCAAAATTGACAAATGGGATCTAATTAAACTAAAGAGCTTCTACACAGCAAAAGAAACTACCATCAGAGTGAACAGACAACCTACAGAATGAGAGAAAATTTTTGCAATCTTCCCATCTGACAAAGGGCTAATATCCAGAACCTACAAAGAACTCAAACAAATTTACAAGAAAAAAACAACCCCATCAAAAAGTAGACAAAGGATATGAACAGACACTTCTCAAAAGAAGACATTTATGCAGCCAACAGACACATGAAAAAATGCTCATCATCACTGGCCCTCAGAGAAATGCAAATCAAAACCACAATGAGATACCATCTCACACCAGTTAGAATGGCAATCATTAAAAAGTCAGGAAACAACAGGTGCTGGAGAGGATGTGGAGAAATAGGAACACTTTTATACTGTTGGTGGGACTATAAACTAGTTCAACCATTGTGGAAGACAGTGTGGCGATTCCTCAAGGATCTAAAACTAGAAATACCATTTGACCCAGCCATCCCATTACTAAGTATATACCCAAAGGATTATAAATCATGCTGCTATAAAGGCACATGCACACGTATGTTTATTGGGGACTTTTCTAGTTATATAGCTATCTTTCTATTACTGATTTCTAGTTTAATTTCATGGTACTCAAATAATATACTTTGTATGATATCAGAGAAATTTGTTGGGATGTGTTTTATCATAAGGCCTTGTATATGCTCTGTTCTGGAAAATTTCCCATTGCACTTGAAAGTAATGTGATTTTGTTTTTACAGTTGTGGTTGTAGTGTTCTATATATGTCAATTCAGTTGAGTTGATTGTGTTGTTCAGATTTTCTCTTTTTCTTACTTTTTTTTGGTCTACTATCAGTCACAGAATATCCAGTGTTCACTTATGTTTGTGGGTTTGTCTGTTTATCCGTTCTGTCAACTTTTACTTTAAATAATAAATATGCAAATAATTATTAGAGGTATATAAATCTGGACTCTGTATATATTTGTGCCAAAATGATTCTTTTGTCTTCGTAAAATATCTTTCTTTATATCTAGTGATACTTCCTGCCTCAAAGTCTACTTTAATGTTGATGTTATTACTTTAGCTTTCTTTTAGTGTTTGCATGGTGTATCATTTTCCATCCTTTTTTCACCTTCTCATGCTCTTTATAGTTAAAGGTGTGTCTCTTGCAGATAGCCTATAACTTGTCTTTTTCTTCTCTTCAATTTGGTCTAACAACCTTTGTGTTACCATTTCCAGAATGATGCAACAAACATGTTTACTCTTTCCACTGCTGTTTATTTCTTTCTAGCAATTCTGTGCTTCCGGTTGTCATCATTTTCTTCTCTCTGAAGGACTCTCTCCAAATTCTTTTTGTAGTGTCGTATCATCCCACAAGATGTCTCCTTTCATAATTCTAGGTTTTGATAGACCTGCTAATAAAAATACTCAAACAGTAACCGCCACAGAAACTTCCCCCTTCATCAAATGAAGTAGTCAAGTAAAGCCTTTATTTGAATGATTCAAGGTAGCACCAATAGTAAGATATTCCAGAAAAGGATTTGGCTTCTCAAACCAGTCTTGGTTTTATTTTCTCTTGCATGGACATAATTCCATTGTCCAGGACTTAGAAAGGCTGATGTGATGGGTAGAAATAATATGATTGGAGACCAGTTTATAAGTGGTGAGTTCCTTGGTGAAAAGTTTTTATGATGGTGCCTTTTGTCTATGCAGTCTTGTAAATGCAGGCATGTGTGGACTGTGAGTATTTGGACAGCAAGGACCCAGGAGAAAGCTTTTAGCTTCATATTTGGCAGTAGCAAGTACTCAGTTAGTAGAGAGAAGGAGTGTTTTCATATTCTGAAAGCTAGCTACAGGTAAGTTCTCTTTCCTGTTTTGTGTGTGAGGAGACACTAATAGTCATTGCCTTGTATTTGCCTACCAGTATGTTAGGCTCTCTGTGTGTGTTATATAATTGTGTTCTCGTAATGGCGACAGAAGGAGGCATGATTATTCCCCTGAGTTAGATGGGGAAACTGAGGCCAGAGAGATTATCACTTTTGTGGGATCTTGTATATATCTAATAATAAAAGTGGAGACTAGAGACCATGTCCTCTGACTTCTAAACAGATGTTTGTCGCCACACTGTGTTGACAATAGGAATCTACTACTAAGGCCTCCTTTTTGACATGACCCCGAGCTTCCACATCCACAGTGTGGTCAATTTTTGCAGAACTAAGATAAGATCCAGCCAGTGACTGCAGTGGTAGTGGAAACTGAGAGTTCTCTGGTCCACAGAAAGGACGCGTGGGCTTGAGGGACCAGGGAAGGCCACCAGAGGAAATGAGACATGAGACTTGAAGAGTAAATAGGAATTAACAGGTGAAGGATGTTTGGGCGGGCCCCAGGGAGGAGAAAACCAAGTAGGAGGAAGCTATGGTGTGCCAGGAGATGAGAGCAAGAATTTGGCATGTCAAAGAATGCCAAAGAAGTTGGAGGCAAGTGGGAGGAATGACACTGGAAAGGTGAGCAAGAACCAAATTCTTTAGGCTCCCAAAAGCCATTTTGAGAAGGCTTGGACCATATTCTCTGGGCATTGTGCAACTATTGAAGGCTTCATGCAAGGAAATGACACAATCAGATGTGTGTCCTGGGAAGATTATTCTTGCTGCAGTATGGGGAGTGTTCAAGAGCACAGAGAGGCTGGAGGGATGAAAGCAGTTCCAGGGTGCCATGCGTCATCCAGGAGACAGCTGATGTGGCCTGAGCCAGAAGAATGACGGGAAATAGAAAGAATGATTCAGGAGTGTGTAGCAGGAAAAGTCCACATGAGGTTGCCCTGGTGGAAGGAAGGATGGAGGACCCACCCGACTGCCCACTTAGCCTTGTGCTGCAGCAGCCCTAGGGTGCCTTCTAGGAGCACAGTTCCAGAAACAACCTGGTGTGGCTTGTGGGGTATGGGGTTAGGGCTTCACTTTTAACCCTTCTTGGGCCCTGACATGGGGAACCTGTGAAGACTTCTAAGATGCCACTCTCATCTGGGATCTTTCACCATGTGCCAATCACTATTATTGATACAAAGTTAGAGGAGAAAGGAATTTTTGAGC
Source organism: Theropithecus gelada (assembly GCF_003255815.1). Taxonomy (NCBI): domain Eukaryota; kingdom Metazoa; phylum Chordata; class Mammalia; order Primates; family Cercopithecidae; genus Theropithecus; species Theropithecus gelada. The sequence goes on from NC_037669.1 coordinate 46,519,552, forward strand.
AAGAAAAAGATACAGATGAGTAGTTGTGCTGTTAATTGAGCCTGGAAAGTAAAGGAAGAACAAGCTTTCATCCCAGCAAGGTGGGGCAGTGGAGTGGAGGAAGGCTGCAGAAAATAAGCCAGAGAGCTTGTTCTCTTCTGGGTCTGGCCCAGAGCACATGCTTAGAAATGCCAAATTCTTACTCCCTTCTCATGGCACACTGTAGCTTCCTCCTACTTGGCTCTCTCCTCCCTGTGCCCCTCTGAACATCCTTCACCTATTAACTCCTATTTATTCTTCAAGTCTCAGGTCTCATTTCCTCTAGGAAGCCTTTCCTGGTCCGCTTCTGCAACTCCTTGGTCTTGTCCCTCTCTGTCTCTTCGGTGCATCGTCCTCTCCTTCCCACCATGACGGTTGGGCTCCCCAGGCTTACATCCTCAGCCTCTCTCTTTGAAGACTGTGTGTCTTCCCTGGAAATGTCATCTTACCTCATGGTTTCAGTTATCTTCTGTAGGCTAAGGACTCTGCCTAAGCTGTATCCTACGAAACCAGTGGTGCACTTCACATCTTCTCTTGGATGCACCACAGGTCCCAACAACTAAAACTTGGCCGATTCTCTTCCCACTGGCTTCAGTGCTGTACTCCATGTCCCTGCTTATGTCCTGACTGGGGATGCCCAGGCCTCCAGTATCAGTTGGAGTTCTTTGGTTGGAAAAAACAGAAATCAGCTCTGGCTAACTTAAATAAAAGTGAGTGAGAGGCTCCCAGAACTGACAGGCAGCTGGCGAATCAGGCCTGGACAGAGGCCACTCTGAAAACTGGGAAGCAGGGCTTCTGTGTTGCAAGCCCATCCTGTCGGATGGGACAGGACACCAGTGATTTATCTCTGGGGCCTCTGCTTATGATTGCCTTCAAGGGAGTCCATGTGATCTTTGGTGAGAAGGAGGAACATCCTGTTTTGGAAGGGGAGTATATGTTGGCTTTAGAACATTGTAAGTGTTTATTCCAGTACCCCTTCAGTCCAGGACCTGCCTGCCTTTTAGGAGAGGCCCTCCTCAAAGTCATCTTAGCAGCTCTGCTCCCAGGAGCCTGCACTATTTGTACCACTTGGTAACGTCCCCCCCTTTCATTCTAGCTGTTGATCATTGCGTTCTCCTTTTTGTTTTGATCATTCTGGCTAGGAATTTATAAATGTTGTTGATCTTTTCAAAGAACCAATTTTGACTTTATTTTTTTTCCTGTTGTTTGCTTTTGATTTCATTGATTTCCACTCCTATATTTATTACTTCTTTTCTGCTTACTTCGGGTTTAATTAGCTGGGGTTATTTCCTAAAGCTTCTTAAAGTGAAACTATAAATCATAGATGTGGCACCTTCTTTTCTAATATAGAGGTTTAAAGCTGCCAGGTTCCCTCTAATGACCATTTTTACTGCATACCACAAATTTTGCCCTGTATGTATGTAGTTCAGTGATCAGCCAGAGGTTTGGGCAAAGTTTCTATGCAGGTTCTGGAGCTCTCCTTTCTGGGGAGATCCCCCTCACTCTCCAGATGCTGTACCATCCTCAGACTCAGATTTCTGGTTTTCTGTTTGATCTCTAGGCTCCCCGTGTGGCACCAAATGAAGCCAGCTCTTAGGTAAGACCCATAAAAACAGGAAACTCACCCGGTACCATTTCCTGTTCCCACATATCAGCTCTCCTCCAACTTCTGCTTGCCTTTGGTCATTCTCCAGGGCCTTTAGAGGGTTGTTTTTTGTATTTTGTCTAGAATCTATCACTTATTTCTGCAGGAGATGTTATGGGCTGAATGTTTGTGTCCTGCCAAAATTCATATGTTGAAGCCCTAACCCTCAGTGTGATGTACATGGAGGTGGGGCTTTGGGAGGTCATGAGAGTGGGGCCTCCATGGTAGGATTAGTATCTTTATAGGAATTGGAAAAAGAAAGAGTTCTCCTGCCCTCTTTCTCTCTGTCATGTGACGATAGAGCAAGAAGGTAGCTGTCTGCAAATAGGAAGAGAGCCCTTACCAGACATCAAATCTGCTGGCACGTTGATCTTGGACTTTCACGCCTCCAGAATTGTGATAAAATAAATGTTTGTTGGCTGGGTGCGGTGGCTCACACCTGTAATCCCAGCACTTTGGGAGGCCAAGGCAGACGGATCAACTGAGGTCAGGAGTTCGAGACCAGCCTGGCCAACATGGTGAAACCCTGCCCCTACTAAAAAATACAAAAATTAGCTGAGCGTTGTGGCACGCACATGTAGTCCCAGCTACTTGGGAGGCTGAAACAGGAGAATTGCTTGAACTCAGAAGGCAGAGATTGCAGTGAGCCAAGATTGCACAACTGCACTTCAGCTTGGGCCACAGAGTGAGACTCTTGTCTCAAAAATAATAATAAATAAAGAAATAATGTTTGTTGTTTAAGCCACCAGTCTGTGGTATTTGTGGTAGCAGCCTGAGCTAAGAGGAGGGCTGGCGTAAGAGGAGTTCTTCTGCCATGTGGAAAGTGGACACTTCACTGTTCATGCTGGTGTTGGCCACCTTGTGTCATTATATGCCACTGGGCCCCACCTGGATTGTGAAGACTGGAAGGAGGCTTCTGGATCTTGTGCCTCTTTAGAGCCTCTTAGGGTCCCACTTAGTGAAGGGTTGCAGGCGTTTTTAGCCAGGCTTTCACCCTACAGTTTCAGCTGCCATGCGCCCTGCATGCCTGGGGAGACCCACAGTCCAGCTGCCTCCTGGATGCCCCTTGCTGGAGACCCCAGGTGCCCTGTGGGCAGCACGATCACGACGGAACTTGCTGTCTTCCTCATCCCCTGCTCTACCAGTGTTCCTGTTCACTTTTCTTTGGGGTAGAAACTTTCTTCCTCATACTTTAATTCCTTTTCATAAAGGAGCCTCTTTATGGCTGCTATTTGGGTTTCCGGTCTCTTTGTGTCTTGTCTAAACCATGTGTTGTCTGCATGGTTTTCTTATCATCATCTCTTGCAGTCTACTCTTAACACGGACAGACACTGACCTTAGGAAGAGGCAGTGCTGGGTATTCCTGTCCTTTGGTGAAACTCCGAGTGTGCCTCCATTACTCAGAGGACAGCATCCAGATCCCTGACCAGATATTCGGGGTCCTGTGGGCGTTGGCTCACCTGCCTTTTCTGGCCTCATTCCCTGTCACTCCTCACTCACTCTGGGCTCCAGTAAAGCAGCAGCACAGCTGCTCACAGGACAGCGCCTAAGTATACCAGGGCCTGCTCCGGGACCGCACCCTGTGTGCTTTGCCTGCTTCTCTCCTGGGTGGCCCTGACAGTCTTTAACTAGTATGCTGCCTCCTCTCCAGGCCTCACTTAATCCTTCTAAGGCAGTGTTGGGCAAGCTTGCCTCTTCAGCCACCTCTGTGGTATTTTAAGTGCTGTATTGCTATTAGTTTTATGTCTCTCTCCTCAATGTAAGTGATGAGTGGAGACCTTGTTTCATCTATCTCAGTGCCCACAACACCTTGTACACAGCAGGGCTCAGCAGAACACGCTTAAATTAGCAGAGGTCTCCCCTGGGGCTGTAGGCGATCAGCCCCGGGCTAATATCTGGTGCTGTGGAAAATATGTGTTTACGGCTGGACTCAGAAGATGGGCCCTCTGTCCCCCAAGCTGGGAAACGGGCTCATACTCAGTATGTGTGCTTCAGAATTGTCTAAATTTCCATGCGAAAGAGGAGACTCTGTCAACTGAAGAGGGGAAAACTCAAGCCATCTTTTACCCCCGACTCCTGCCATCAAGAAGAAGAGTGTGTTTGGTCTAATGTCTGGATGAGAAGATCGTTGGTCTCAGGTGGGCAGTGAGCATGTAATCTGTGTGCTGAGTGAGGAGCGCGAGGGTCTAACTCCGTGGGTGTGGTAGCTGTCACTGTTTTGGGATCTTCCCTGGAGCAAGGCATAAAAAGGTGGGACAAATGCTTTTCAAATATGTCTAAAAATATTTGGCCAACAGGTATTGATTAAAGAAGAGGAAAAAAAGGACTTAACAATTATTCAGCTCTTACGAGGTGCCAGGAGCTTTTCACACTTGATGCTGTTAGTCCTTTCCCCAGTATAGATGGAGAAACTGAGGCTCAGAGAGGCAAAGTGACTCTGCCAGGGCCACACACTTAGCAAGGTTCAGAATTGGGATTCAAAACAAGGTCTCTCTGGCTCTAAGTGTCTAATGAAATAGTTAATGTATATGATGGCTTATCTAGGACTTATTGTAGGCTGTTGAATGAACATCTCCTGTCTCTTCCTCTCCCCAGAAGCTTACTGCCTTTTCTTATTCTAAGTTAGCCTCATCCAGGGGTGGTGTCCGTGGTTCAGCAATGGCAGAGCACCTTCATCTGCAGGCTTGGTGTGCGCCGTCTCTACCATCTCCATAACATCCCACTCAATACCAGTTATCCAGTAGCTGCTTTTGAATATTTGTGGAATAGATGATGAAAGCTGGCAGGATCCTTCCTGCAAACTTGTGCTGCTTGTTTCCTACTTAAACCTCTCAGATTCTGAGCTGTGAAGTCCTCAGGGCCTGCTTTACAAAGGAAGAATGGTACTGTTTCTTGCCTTTGCCAAGAGGAAGATACAGGAAGACTGGAGAGTCTTTTGGTTCTTAGAATTGCTGCCATATTCGTATGTCATTGTGCTTTACTTACTCTTTCCACTTTGTAGCATCCTTGGGAACAGGACTCAGGTAGTGCCTCCAGGTGGTCTGACCCAGAGAAAGGGGGAGGGCTGGTGTAGGACCAGAAATGATTAGAGCCAGCTGAGTTAGGGCCACCACACCCCTTCTCAAAAGGAGAAGGGAACCACAAGAGGGGAATTTCTCCCCCAGCCAAGGTCTACAGGTATGGAAAGGGTGGGGAGGACCTCACATTAGCCCCTTGCCTTCACAGTCATCACTTTGGGTTATGCACTTTGCAGATACAGCCCTCATATTGTGCTAGATGCTCCCCAAGTGACTAAGAAAGTTACGGGGAGAGACAAGGCACGTAGTGACACAGTATTCATAGGCAATGAGAAGTAGTCAGTTGCTTGTGTGCATGCATGTGCCCACACACCACTTGCATGCACATGCACACACACATACATGCACATGTGCAATGCTCATACATATGTCTCTCAGAACTCAAAGCAGAGTAAAAACCCTGTACTCCAAGGACTTGTTAGTTAAGGAGCCATATTAGGGAGACAGTTTCCTCCCAAAGTTGGGGGTACATTTCATATACTGTGACTGGCTCCACCCCCTTCAGGATACCTTGCCTCCTCCTTGGCACGGGTACAGACACTCAGCTCTTTCCAGAAACTCATACTTCCCCGAAAGACAGAAGATTTGCCACTTCTGAAGATCTGCATAAATATGTGAAATTTGAAAACAGTTTCTAAACAATATTTTGAACAACAGCAGCTTTGTTAGAATCATTCACACAGTGCCTTGCATGCTATATGTCTTTGATGAAGACCTACTGGGAAGCAGTGTGGCAAGTGGGAAGAATGTGGACTTTGCAACTATGTAGACCTATGGAAGTCCAGCTTTGCTGTCTGATAGCTATGCCATCTTGAGTTCAGGGCCCTTATCCAGCATCCACTCAATACTTAGTGGTACAATAATGATGAGTCCTTGGAGAATAAATATACAACCTCTCGAGAAGATTGTTGCAAATTACAGCACTGTATTCGGTGGCCTGTGTTTTGCTTTTGTTAGAATTACCAATAATGTTACTTAATAATTCATCATATGTGTGAAATAATGAATGCATCTTGGAAGTGTAAATTCAGGTCAACATATATTTATGCATCATTTGCCTACCAAGTTTCATGCCAGGCGTGGGGACACCAACAGAAGTGACTCAGGGCTGCTGCTTTCATGAAGCCCCTATATTTGCAGGGGGATCAATAGCTATAGACCAATTAGTATAAGAATACTTAGAATAATTATAGGATATATTTAAGTGCTGTGGGAGTACGGATAGGTGATACAGTTCTGTTTGAATGGAGAGAGAAGAAAAAATAAGTCATTCAGGGATTTTGATTACAGCCACAGAAACCAACTCTGGCTATCATAAGCAGAAGGAATTAATTGGAGAGTTGTTGGGGGCTTGCCTGTGGGCGTGGAGCTGGAGGGCCAGGCCTGGGGAATGGGCCGGAAGCAGGGGAGCTCCTAGGTCATGAAGCCCTACCAGTTGCATCATTGTACTCTTGCTACTACTGCTGTTGCTGTGGTCTCTTGTCAAGCCAATCTCCATCAGTCCCTCCTTTCTGTGTCATTTATTCAGGGTTCAGTTTTGTGTGATGATGACTATCTGAGCCCAAGTGGGGGGCCTGTCCCTGGCTACTTCAGGACAGAGAGAGTATACATATCTGATCTCCACTTAGATATAGGACAGCTTCCTATTAGAAATTGGACAGAACCTCCCCAAGACTCCAACACGGGTTTTAATAGGGTGCTGAAGGAAGTGTTGACTGGGTCCTTGACAGTCGGCAACAGCAGAGCACTTGGGCAGGCAGGGTATGGAAAAAGAGACATTTCTGGCAAAGAACAGTAGGAGCCAGAAGCACAGGCCTTGGAAGCCCTGGTGTGTCTGGAGGAATGAGAGCTCCGCTGTTCCATGGGCAGTATTTGTAGCTGGTTGAGACTAGGTCAAAGAAAAGTGTTTCTCCAGTTTCTAATATCCATTCTCCAGAGAAGTAGCCCAGGTGGGGGATCCTAGATAGATCCACAAACAGTTGGAACAGGTTTTTGACCAGCCTCTGAGACCCCTGAGGGACAGCTTATCTGATGCAGATGGCCCAGTTAGCCCCACCCTAGCTGCAGGCCAACAGTTCCCTGTTCTCCAGTGTTGTCCTCTTAGCCCGGGTGTAGGTGCCAACAGCAGAGGCAGGACAGTGCTCCCCTCAGAGCCCCAGTCCCTCCAGTAGGTATGGGGTGACTGCCTGCCTGCCTGACATCGTTACAGGCTGAGGGTGTGACCGTGGCCAGGCAGCTTGCTGTCTGGTCAGGTAGGGGCCACTTCTCTGACTCCCTTAACCTCACGGTTCTCCAAAGAACCTCTGACTCATCAGTTTACAATCCCTGAGGTCTGAAGTGATGTCAGAGTGGGGCAGGGTGGACTGGGGATGCTCTGGGCATGGAAGACCACACACACCTGGCTGGCTCTGCTCAGTTCATGAATTTCCCACCGGAGACTGGGCAGTTCATCACTCTTGTTCTCTGCAAGGAACTATAGGTCTGTTGCTGGTCATGTTTGAGCAGCTTCTCTGAACTCTTACTGTTTGGAGCTGCAGTGAGAATCAGCAGGCAGCAGAGCTGAATCACTGGCTCCTTTTCTCCCTCCCCATCTCTCTTTTCAGCCTGCAGATTTAGAAGCATGAGTAAGCTCTGCTTTACCCGACTCTTGCTTATTTCAAGCAGCATGCTGTTACCCTGTACGTAAAGACAGCCCCTGCCTCCCTCACAGGCAGGGATTCTATTCTCCAGCATTACTTTTTAAAAGGTGTTCTGAGGCCGGGCGCGGTGGCTCAAGCCTGTAATCCCAGCACTTTGGGAGGCCGAGGCGGGTGGATCACGAGGTCAGGAGATCGAGACCATCCGGGCTAACATGGTGAAACCCCGTCTCTACTAAAAATACAAAAGGTGTTCTGCTAGAAAATCGCATATTATTTCTTCTGTAAAGGTTTCTCCTTGCCACCTTTCCGTAGCTACAGCTGTCACAACCACAGTTAATATTTTGTGTGCCTGTGCATGCGAGTGCATGGTGTGGGAAGGGAGATAATCAGGCTGTCCTCTTGGGCAGAAGCCTTCCAGTTCAGCTTTTATGAGCTGGATTTAAAAAATAAATAAATAGATCATATCGCTCTCTTGCTCAGAGCTCTCCAGTGGCTCCCCGTGCTCATAGAAGGCAGTGCACCACGTCACCAGGGCTGCAGGGCCCTGTGCCGTTAGGCCCCAGCCTGTTTTTCATGCTGCCTCTCACCACTCCCCCACTCCACTCCCAGATATTTGTTATGGTGTTTGGTATGTCCCTCGAATATGTCACATTTGTTCCCACTCAGAGGCCTTTGCATTGGTTTTTTCAGGTAGGAATGAACTTCCCCAAGATCTTCGTGGCCTTCTATCCTGTCATGCAGCTCTCAGTTCAAATGTCACCTCCTGAAAGGGACCTTCTCTGGTCACTCCCTGTGAATGAGTCCTCACCCCCGCCTCTCTGGACTGCCACTCTGTTCTTCACAGCTCTTCATCACCATCTGACATTACATTCACTCATTAATTTATGTTCATCTGTCCATCCCTTCCTGTGTGTCTCACTCATCGCAGGATCCCAGGCTCTAAGAACAGTCCTGGTTCCACAAGCATTCAGTACAATTTTGATACTAAAGACAGTGCAAACAAGAGTGAAATAGCAGTGGGGACATTGACCGGGAGAGGCAAAGTGCCATAGCAGAGATTGTGTGGAGATACTGAGAGGAGAGAGGGCATCTGCAGGGATGTGGAGGTGCTGGCTGAGCTAGGTGTGCCTGGGTAGACCAGTTCTCAGCTGCTCTGCCTGGGCGAGGCTGGCTCTGCTCTGGAGGAACAAAATTCATGGCACAGGCCCAGGAAGACGGCGTGCTGAGGATGCCGACAGGTAAGGACTGTTGAAGGCCGGGAGCAAGTGCAGGGGAGGGGCCCACTGGCCTACTCTTCCTGAGGAGAAATGGACATCGCTTTGGGCTTTCACCGGCCCAAGCTCCCATATGGTTAATTGTTGGTGCTCTGTGCAAATCTAGGGTTCCTCCCAACCCTCCACTAAAGGGAATTGTGCACCAGAGTGGTTCTACATTTCATTTCCGACCTTATCATCCTTGTGCCCCAGAACTTTATTAGACATTGCAGAGATGATATCATGATTTCTTAAGATAGCCTTGCTTGGAAAATTATACCAGGTAGGATCTTATTACACCAGGAGATGAAGCCCATTACTTTAAAACTTTTCCTCTGCCATGTATTGATTGTGCAGCCCTGGGTGACTTCATAACTCTGTGCCTCATTTTCTTGCCTTTAAAATGGGTTTACACCTGTAATTCTAGCACTTTAAGAGGACAAGGCAGGAGGATTGCTTGAGCCCAGGAGTTCAAGACCAGCCTAGGCAACATAGTGAGACCCCATCTCACCAAAATTTAAAAAATTAGCCAGGCATGGTGTGCTTGTAGTCCAAGCTACTCAGGAGGCTGAAGTGGGAGGATGGCTTGTGCTCAGGAGGTCGAGGCTTCAGTGAGCCAAGATCATGCCATTGTACTTTAGCCTGGGTGACAGAGCAAGACCCTGTCTCATTCATTCATACATTCATTCATTCATACATAAATATATACATAGTGTTTAATAATACTTAACTATTTCACTAGGTTATTGTATAAGTTAATGGAGCACTTAAGGAATTATTTATTGACTGGTAGTAAATGGTCACTGTTGCTTTTATAAACTCGTGCCTGATTGTCACTGATTCTTATTTTGTTATGACCAAGATTATACTTTTGCCTTGACCAATATCTAGGCGTTGCTAAGAGGAAGGAAGGCTGCAGAGAATGTGGTACTTATTGGATAAAATGTGTCAGACATACACAGAGTTAACTGTCTCTGAGCATTTCCACCATCTCCTTCCCTGCTGTCTTGTTCTTTTCTTACTTGGGTAACATGAAGGAGAGCAGGTTCTGGTTGCCCGGGAGGCCATCTGTCCTGTGATCCCTCACACCTGAAGCCTCCGTTCCCTCATCCTCCCAGCCATGGGCACCATGTCCACAGTGCAGATGGGGCGGGGGAGCAGTCTCAACACTGCAGCCTGCAAGTGGAGATTTGGAAGGAAGCAGCATGAGCAGACACAAGCCTTCAGAACGAGACCGATTTTCATGCGGCTTTCCCTGGTAATAAAAGGAAATGGGGGCTGCAGAGAGCCTACGGTATTTCAGCAGATGGTCTTGTAATAGAATGTTTTTTCAAAGTTTCCTTGTGAGGCATCAGTGACTCTTGGAAAATGTGTATCATGTAATGAGGAACAAAGACGTGGCTTTGAGCATCCCTCTTCATAGAATGTTTCTGAGTTGCCTGTCCCTCCTGGCACAGGTAGGTGATTTTGGAAAGTGAGGAAGATGACCCTAGAGAAGCAGCCTCTCCTGATTTTTCTGTGCCTTTGACAGAGCTAGGACTTGGTCCTAAGGTCAACAATGCCTGTTCAGCTCTGCCCCTCCTCACTCTTCCAGGCTTGGGCCTCAGCAGGACCCATTTGATGTCAATGAAGGAAGGTCTGCATTTCTGCAGTCCCTTAATCAGCTGCACCTCCCTGCTGAATTGTGCCAACCTCGTGGAATGGTGTGCATCTGTCCAAGCTGGCTTATGGAAGGAAGGGAGGGATGGATTCTTGGTGATAGTTTCTTCTTCAGACTCAGCAGACAAGCCCAAGCATTGCCAGGACACCTACAGCAGGGCAGAATCACAGCAAACCCTTATGGCAGCCCTATGAGGGAACTGAGGCACAGAGAAATTGCAAATAATTGTTAGAGCCAGAATTTGAACCCAAGCCTCTTAACCATCACAGTGTACTGTACTGACTTAATGATTAGCATCTCCTTTTCACAAAATCACCTTCTCAACTTCATTTTATTCCTTTTTTTTTTTTTTTTAAGACAGTCTTGCTCTATTGCTCACCCGGCATGCAGTGACATTATCATAGCTCACGGTGGCTTCCATCTCCTGGGCTCAAGTGATCCTCCTGCCTCAGCCTCCTTAGTAGCTGGGGCTACAGGCATGCAGCACTATGCCCAGCTAATTTTTATTTTTAATAGTAGAAATGAGGTCTCACTATATTGCCTGAGCTGGTCTTGAACTCCTGAGCTCAAGTGATCCTCCTGCCTTGGCCTCCGAAAATGCTGGGATTATAGATGTGAGCCACCATGCCTGGCCATTTTATTCTTGTAGGGAATATTTACTCCGTGTCACTGGGGATTAAGCAGTAACACAATTCAGCCTCCAGGAACTTGTGGTTTAGGAAGAGTACAAACAGTTAAACAGAACAGTGAACATATAATTTGTTCTTTGGACATCTCTCTGTATAAACACAAGGACATACCTGTGCCAAGTTAGCATCTGGCAATAATTTGGAAATTTATATGACCATATAGCCACATGCTAAATACTGTATTAGCTGTGTATAGAAGACATACAAGTATAAGTTGCACTAATTTCATTTATCATTACAACATAGGTAGACATAGTTCTCATTTTCAGCCGGAACCTGGAGGGATCATTGTGCTTTCCTCCCTCCTTTCCCCGCTGCATCTAATTGGTCAGACTTCTCCTGTTGAACCCCCTCACCCTACAATCCAGCCTCAATGCAGACCTTGTCGTGCTCCCCAACCTGGATTACTGCATCAGCTCTCTCACTGGTGTCCCCACCTCAGGCCTTTTTTTCTTAATATTTTGATAACTGTACTTCAATATAATTTGTTTCCTTGGTAATCTTATGTATTTTTAACATCTTTATTGAGATATTCATAAACCATGAAATCACCCATTTAAAGCACACATTTCCATGGTTTTTAGTGTATTCACTGAGTTGTGCAGCCATTACCACAATTTAAGTTTAGGACATTTTCATCACCTGGATAGAAACCCTGCTTCTGTTAATAGCCACTTCCCATCACCCCCACCCCGGCCCCCAGGTCTTGGCAAGCACTGATCTGTTTTCTATCTCTATGTGTTTGCCTAATCTGGACAGTTCATATCAATAGAATCATATACTATGTGGCCTTTCATGTCTGGCTTCTTTCACTTAGCGTAACGTTTTCAAGGTTAATTTATGTTGTAGCATGTATTAGTACTTCATTGTTTTTTCTGACTGAATGATATTCCATTGTATAGATACACCACATTTTAAAATTCATCTATTAGTTGATGGACATTTAGCGGCTAAGTGTAGGGGAAAATGGGAGCTGCCTGCTATTGGGCACAGAGTTTCTTTTTGGGGTGACAGAAATGTTCTAAAATGAGATAGTTGTGATGATTGCACAACTTCATGAATGTACTAAAACCCACTGAATTATAGATTTTAAAAGGGTTTTATGATATGTGAATTATATTTCAATAAAAACTCTAAAAACACGTTTTAGAAAGAACTCTGTGACAGTTATTAATACCATAGATGAACTTATTAAGAGGGAGAGAAGACAGGTGTAATGAAGGAAGATAAAACACTGATACTGATGTATAACATCCCAGAGCACCTCAGGATCAGTTCCAAGTGTGGATATTAGCCCAGATCATCTCAAAGTTATATTTGTCTTTGAGATATGCCTTTCTATATTAAAAATCTATTATCTAATATGGTCATGGATAGGTATATTTTCTTTTCTGATTAAATATTTAATAATAACACTTTTATTATGAAAATAATTTCTTGGCTACCATTTATTTTGAAGAAAATTATAGTGTACATGTACCAGATATTTGTTTAGTACTTTATGTGTATGATCTTATTTAACTTCACTGCAACCTTATGAAATAGAGATTGTATTAATTTCTCCATTGTATGGGTTAGGAAATTGCGGCATAGAGAAGTTCTGACTTGACCACGGTCACTCAAGTAAGAAGTGACAGATCTAGTATTCAAATCTAACTATTTCTGAGTGTAAAGCCTGTTCCCTTAAGCCCTTACTCTTTATTATCTTTTAAAATTAGAGTGCATTATCATTAAAGTAAGGGTTGTGAGGAACATAATTTAGACCCATCATGGATCTTGCAGGGTTTTCTCGATCTCACTATAACCATCATTTATCTTTCCATAGGCATCATCTAGTGCCTTAGTACTCAAATTAATATTACCTAGGTTGGACGTGGTTGCTTATGCCTGTAATCCCAGCACTTTGGGAGGTCAAGGTGGGAGGATCGCTTAAGCCCAGGAGTTTGAGATCAGCCCAGCAACATAGGGAGACCCTGTCTTTCCAAAAAAATTTTTTTAAAAAAAATTAACTGGGCATCATGGCATGTGCCTGTGATCCCAGCTAGTAGGAGGCTGACGTGGGAAGATCGCTTGAGCCCAGGAAGTTGAGGCTGCAGTGAGCTGTGATCATGCCACTAAAATTCGGCCTGGGTGAAGGAGCAGGACTTTGTCTCAAAGCAAAACAAAACCATTACTTGGGAATGTTGGAAATGTTTAATCTAGTCCAGGCATGATGGCTCACACTTGTAATCCCAACACTTTGGGAGGCCTAGGTGGGAGGATCGCTTGAGCCCAGGAGTTCAAGACCAACCCGTGCAACAAAATACAATCCCATCTCTACCAAAAATAAAATAAAAAATTAACCAGGCATGGCAGCATGCGCCTGTAGTACCAGCTACTTTGGAGGCTGAGGTGGAAGGACCACTTGAGCCCAGGAGATCAAGGCTGTAGTCAACCAAGATCATGTCACTGGCCATTCCGTGGAGGACAGAGTGAGACTCTGTCTTCAAAAAAAAAAAAGAACTGTTTAACCCTGGGCCCATCCCAGACCCAAAGAATCTTGGGCCCAATTTTCATGAGTCTAGACTAATCTAGAAGCTAGAATCTGCCTTTTATCAAAATCCTGGGTGATTCAAATGCACTTTAAACATTTGAGAAGCATGGTTATAATACATGTTCTTAGATTAGTTCTAAGTTTGGTGATCCACCAATGATTTTTGCATTGTCAAAGCACACAGCTTACGATGAAATGACGTGGTCCCCAAATGTGAGGTTGCTGACCTGGGAGTCAGGAATCTGTCTTCACAGTCCTGCTCCTGTGTGATGCAGCAGGCCACTTAATCTGAATCCTATTTTATTCATATATGAAATGAATAATTTGCTTAAATCTCAATTTTGCGTTTAAGTACATTTACCTCATAGACACCACATCAACTGTATCATACATTTTTTTAAATGTAGAACTTTTATTCTTGTAATTTTGAAATTTCTATCATTATTTTATCTTAGCCCACAAATTATTTGAGAAGACATATCACCACAACTCATTTTAACTGTCCTTTTCATTGCACTGAAATTCTTTTTTTTTTTTTTTTTTTTGGTGGATGTGACCTGCAAGAGTGGGATGTTTTTAAAATATTCCATTCATCTGTAAAAGAATGTAGATATTTAATTTTGGGAGTAGAGATTCTAGAAATACATCTGTTAGATCAACCTTGTTACTTTTATTAATCAGATACTCTAAATCTTTTTAAACTTTTTCTCTGCTGTCTTAGGGGAAGAGCCTTCAATATTACACCAATAAGCATGATATTTATATAGATTTTTTTGGTACATGTCCTTCATCAAGTTGAGGAAACTTTCTTCTATGACTAGTTTTCTAGAAGTTCTCTCCATGAATGGATGTCATATTTTGTCAAATGCTCTTCTTACATCTATTGAAAATGATCGTATGATTGTCTTCTTATTCTTTGTTAGTGTGGTGAAGTACGTTGTTATGCCAGCATCCTGCTGGCATAAACCCTAGTTGGTTATGGGTATTATCTTTTTTTACACATTGATGGAACTGATTTGCCAGTTTTTTTATTAAGGATTTTTACGTCTCTTTTCTTGAGGAATACTGGTTTGGTATAATTATAGTAGCCTTATAAAATGAGTTGGGGAGTGTTTCCTCCTCTATTTGCTGGAAGAATTTGCTTAGAAGTTGTATGATTTCTTCCTTAAATATTTGTTAAAATTGGTGAAGCCATCTGGACTGGGAAATTCTTTGGGGTAAGGCTTGTGTTTTGTTTTGCAAATCAAGGAAAAGTATGTATTTTTAGATGATCAGATATGTAATTTTTATATTTGCATTACTGCATTCATCACATTGTGTATACTGTTGAGTTGGTTAGTTTAGCTTATTGGATTATGGTTTATATTTCTGAACACATCTGGGAATTTTTCATCTATTCTTGAAATATTCAAATATTTTTCCACTACCACTGTCTCCTCCCAAGAGTTCAATTACATGTATGTTAGACCACTTGATATTGAAATTGTCCCACAGGTTCCTAAGGTAGTATTCACTTTTTCAGCCTTTCATTTTAGCTCTTGAAATTCCATTTGGCACTTTTCAGTAGCTTCCATTTATATCATTATGTTTACATTTTCTTTAAATCCTTCAACATGCTTACAATAGCAGTTTTAAAGTCCTCATCTGCTAATTGCATTATCTGTCATTTCCAAGTCTATTTTCAGTAGTCTATTACTACTGTTTCTTTTGGTTAGAACTCGTGGGTTATTTAGTAATATGCTTATTTTCTAAACATTTGAGGATTTTCTGGGTGTCTTACAACAGTAAGGATTTTCTGGGTGTCTTACAATTTCTAATTTAATACTTTTTTTAAATCATAGAACATACTTTGTATGATTTCATCCTTTTAAACTTAATAGCTCAAGATGTCCATTTCAGTGACTGTTCCACGTGTATTTAAGAAGCATGTGTTTCCTCCTGTTGTTAGATGTAGTGTTGTATACATGTCATTTGGGTCATGTTGGATGATAATACTGTTCAAATCTTCCATATCCTTGTTGATTTTTTTGTCTACTTGTTCTATCAATATTTTAAGAGCAGGAGATCAAAGTATTTGTGATTATGGATTTATTTATGTTCCTCTTTATTCTCTCAGATTTGCTTTATGTATTTAGGAGTTTTATTAAAAGTACCTATACATTTAGAATTGTTATTCTTGAATAATTGTCCCTTTTATGATTATGAACTGCCTCTCTTTATATCTGGTCTTATTTTTTATCTTGAATTCTTCTTTAATTAATATTAATATAGCTACACCAGCTTTTTTTACTTAGCATTTGCACAATATATATTTTTCTTTTTTTCCCCAAATTTTTGTGTCTTTGTGTTTAAAAGCTATTTCTTATTAATAACACATAGTTAGGACTTTGCCTTCTCATTGGGGAGTGTGATAGGAAGAATAATGACCCCCCAAAGATGTCTACCTTCTAGTACCTAGAGCCTGTGCATGTTTTCTCTCACATGGCAAAAGGAACTTTGCAGGTGTGATTAAGTTAAGGATATGTGATGGGGAGATTATCCTTCGTTATCCAGGTGGGTTCAGTGTAATCTCAAGGTCCTTATGAGGGAAGGGGGAAGGCAGGAGAGACAGTAAAGAAGATATGATAAGAGTAGCAGAAGTCAGGGTGATGTGAGGCCATGAGCCAAGGAATGGGGGTAGCCTCTAGATAGAACTGGAAAAGGTAAGGAAATAGAGTCTTCTCTAGAATCCCCGGAAAGGTACAGCCCTGCCACCAGCATGATTGTAGTCAAATAAGACCTGTTTGAGACTTCTGACCTTTAGAATGGTAAGAGAAGACACTTATATTGCTTTAAGCCACTAAGTTTCTGTTAATTTCATACCATAGCAATAGGAACTAATACAAGGGCTAAGTTGATTTATATTTGATGTGATTTCTGATGCGACTATTTAAATCAGCCATCTTGAAGTTTGATTTCTGTTTGTTCCATCTGTTCTTTGTTTCTCTTTGCTTCTTTCTTGCAGGTTTGTTTTTGGTGGGGGAGAGTGGGGATGAGTCAATATATTTAGAATTCCATGATCTCCTCTATTGACTATTTGTGCTTTTGGGGTTACTTTTTTAGGGTTGCTGTAGAAATTATTTTTCAAAAACATAATCTATGTTCAAAGATATCCCATTACTTAAGGAATTATTTAAGAATTTTATAAAAGCATCCTGCTTGGAATTTTTCTGAGCTTCTCAGATTTGTTGTCTCAGACTTAGTTGTCTTCAATCAACCCCAGAGAATTCTTGGCCATATATTTTAATTCTTTTACCCCACTTTTCTCTTCTACTGGGACTCCAATTAAATGTATGCTTTGGATATTTGATATTATTCTGTTGATCTTGGGGGCCCTGTTCCATTTTATTTTTCATTCTTTTGTCTCCTTATATTTTAATTTAGATAATTTGTAATGCCTTGTTTTCAAGTTCACTGATTCTTTGCTCCATCCAATATGCTAATAAATCCATGAATTCATGCCATATCATGCTAGAAATGGATTTCTAGCATTTCCATTTGGTTCTGTTTTATAGTTTCCGGTGGTGTCAGTGAAACTGGTAGAATAAGGGCCTCTAAAAATCCTCTTTCATAAAAGCAATGAAAATACTGGCAAAAGTAGTTAGAATCTATTTTTTCAGAACTCTGAAAATTGACCAAAGGCTTGCATCAATCCAGGAACATTTGTTCAAGAAAAAAATGAATGAGTAAGAAAAGTGAGCTTTGTGGCATTTTAATTTATCATGTCCCATCCCTGTTTCCCCTGCAGCTCCACAGTAGCCTTGAAAACCGGTAGCCCACAGGCACAGTGCAGACCTGCAGCCTGCCAGCCACCAGAAGAGGCAGAAAAGGGTTGGACCTCTTTCAAAGCCCCATTCCCAGAGAAATGTCATTATTTTTCCTGTCTGGTGATTCCCTGAAACAGACCCCGCTTATAAGGCCGTCTTTATACAACCTGACTCAGAGGTTGCCCAATGCCAACAGCCTTTTCCCAGTGGACATTTGTCAAAAACAAGCAGAGGCAATTGTTGAATAGTATAGCTGCCTGGGGAGGTAGATAACAATTTGGGCAAACAATAGGGTAACCTGAAAGCTTAAAAAGAAAAGCTATGGAATGAGGTGGCCATAGAAGGCTTTGAAAAGCTCATATGCTATTCCTGGGATTTTAAAAGACCAAGACTATGTATGTGGCTTAGCACAAGATTTCAAAGGGATCCACACCTAAGAACTTCACAATCAAGCTGTCAAAAGGCAAAGTCAAAGAGAAGATTTTGGAAGTAGCAAGAGAGAAGTGACTCATCATCTACAAGGAATCCTCAGTAATATGAAAGACTGATTTCTCATCATGAACAATGGAGGCAAGATAGTTGTATCACTCTGTGGAAATTCTCTATATCTTCACACATGATATTTACCTTTTTCCACTAGGTTATTTAACATATTAATCATAGTTATTTAAAGTCCCTTTGTCTTAATTCCAGTCGGGGCCATTAATGTGTCTGGTTCCGGTATTTTATCTCTATATGGAGGGTCATTATTTTTGCATGCACTTTGTGTGTGTGTGTGTGTGTGTATTTTTAAAGTTTTTATTTAATGCTCAACATTTTGTGTAAACAAATAGACATTACACTATATATTTATGTCCAGTGGAGGATTTCTTCTTTTCTGTAAGACCATTAGTATGGGGGCTTGGGTTTCTTGTAAGTAGCAAGTCGTTAGGTTTTGTTTCCTTTCTTTTATCCAAATTGATAATCAGTTTTCTTTTAAGGGTGAGATTAATCAGTTCATATCTTATGTTAGTTAACAATTACTAAGTAACAAATTACAAAATGTAGTGACTTAAACATTTATTATCTTGTGGTTTCTATGGGTCAGGCATCTGGGCCTGGCTTAGCTGGGTGCCTCTGCCCTAAGGTCTTGTAGTCAAGGTATCTGCCGGGGCTGCTGTCTCATTTGAAGGCTCCACTGGGGGAGGGTCTGCTTCCAAGCTCACTCACATGACTGTGGGCAGGAGTCAGTTCCTTGAGGGCTGATGGACTGAGGGCCTCCGGTCCTCACTGGCTGTTGGTCAGTGGCCACCCTCAGTGTCTTACTATGTAATTTTGGCCTTCTGAGACCTGTCTTCCCAGTGGTAGTGGAGGCAGCTCATAAAATGGAAGCTTGCCTCATCAGTGTGGACAAGGAAAAGAGTATGAGCAAGACAGAAATCACTGTCTTTTAAAACTAAATCTTGGAAGTGACATCCCATCACTTTGCCATATTCTATTTATTAGTAATGAGTCTCAAGTTCCAGCCCACACTCAAGAGGAGGAGATCCCACAGGGACATGAGGCCTAGGAGGTGGAGATCATCAGGGGCCATCCTAGAGGTCCCCTTCATGTGCTTTTTGTGGTAACCAATTTACTTACACTTATTTCTATAGTTTTATTTGGTCTTTTCTGTTTACCATCCTCTCCCTCTCTCTCCCTTCCCCTTTTCCCACTCTCCCTCACTCACCCCTACCAGTGTCTTTCTCCCTCCCCTCGCCTACCTCCCGTCCTCTCACCTGCCTTCTACTCTGGCTTCCATCCTCCTTCCCCTCTCTTACCCGCTTCTCCTCTCCAGTCTTTCCCTTCTCATCTTCTGAAACAGCTGTTAGACACATTCTGGACCATCAGTCTGTCTTCCACAGTTTTTAGCTTTTATCAGACTTTTTATCTTTGGGTTTTTTTGTTGTTGTTTTTTTTTTTTTTTGAGACAGAGTCTTACTCTGCTGTCCAGGCTGGAGTGCAGTGGTGCGATCCATAACTCACTGCAGCCTCAAACTCCAGGGAACAAAAGATCCTCCTGCCTCAGCCTCTCAAGTAGTGGGCATGTGTCACCATAGCCAACTTTTTATTTTTATTTTTTGTGGAAATGGAGTCTCGCTTTGTTGCCCATTCTGATCTCCAGCTCCTGGACTCAAGCAATCCTCCCGACTTTTTATCTTTGTCTTCCATTGGTACATTCTTGCTCAAATCTCCATACTTCATTTCAGTTTGATAATTTTTCCCTTGCTGTCCTCAGCTTAGAGTTTGTCTTATCCATTTAATTTTTTATTTAGTAGATTTTAAATGTATAATCTTTACCTATTTAGTGGTTAGCCTGTTTCAGATTCATAATTTCTTTTTTGTAAATCAGAAGTTACTTCGTTTTATCTTTTTGAGCAACTTAAATATGCATATTTAAAATTATTTATCAATTGGAGGTTGTAATGCTGGCTGGATATCCGATGATGTTAAGGAATTCATGTTAAATTGTTTTTGATATGCAATACTACTATGGTTGTGTTTTAGAAATTAAAAGTCCTTATTTTTTAGAGCAACGTATTGAAGCTATGTAGATGAAGAGCTCTGTAAGAAACTTGGGTGGAGAAGGTGGAGGGTAGAGATGAAAGAAGATCTCTTTAGTTTCTAATTGTTGAAGCTTGCTGATGGCTATCTGGGGTTTTATTATATTCTTCTTTCTTGTGTTTAAATTTTTGCATAATAAAAAGTTTTTTGAAATCCTTTATCATATTATCCTATAAAATTAATGTCATCTGGAGTAAATTCATATTTCAGTTACTGCTTTTATTGGTAGCCTTTTCAGAAATTCTATTTCTTCACATATTTGAGATTCAGTTTGTAGGTTCATTTGGAGTGGAAAGTTCAATATTTCTATTGTCACCTACACCTGCACCCCAGTGCGGGACCAGGTCTGATTTTGGCCTTCTGAGGCCTGTCTCCACAGTGGTCCTAGTGATATTGCAGAGCCAGGAACTGAGTGACTAGGTTCATTTGTCATCCAGGAGTGGGATATGTAGCTTCTGGGCTTTCTAGGTTTAAGCAAACTGAAAACCCTGTCCCTCAGTGGAGGTCTTCAGAAGTTTTTTATATCAGCTTCTTATTTTAGGGAGATCCCTAGGCTGCAGGTCGCCAGCCTGGCTTCAGGGCCCCGCTTGTGCAGAATGTGGTTTATTCTGATCCTGCATGATAAAGAGGGTTCCTGACTGCCTCTGCCTGCTCCAGACTTGGAGCCAGCAGGCCTGTGGCTTCAGCCCCACCCACTGCTTTGCATTTCTGTTTGGTATTGGACACTTTAATCTTGTTTTTGAACCTGTCTGTGTCTTTTTGGTCACCTGTTCTATAATTTATCTATAATTTATCTAACACATATCTATAATGCTATGTGTTCGAAGTAGGGTAGAGGCATCAAAGTGTGAACTCACTGTGTTGTCTTGACTGGAGGAGGTCCTTGACCAAATCATGCAGATTCCCTCAATTCTCTATGCAAAGACTGTCATCTGCTGAGTACACGTTCATAATGGTGATATTTTACCTTTATATTAGAGACAACATTCTTAATTCCAAAATTTTTCCCTGAACACTGTCTCGGAAATCTCCTTAGGGAAAATAGCAACCCGCTAACCCTACAAGTGAGTCTGTCTTATGGTCTCCCCAGCACATCTCTCTGAAATTACTTATCTGCACACACATTTGCATCTCCCACTGGGATCTAAGCTTCATGATAGCAGAGATTCTCTCTCTGGCTTCCCTGTTGTGCCCTCAGCCCTTTTACAGTTCTGTCTGTCACACAGAGGTGTCCTTCATGGTGTTCTGGTAAGTGACACACTCAGGCACTGAAGCCACAGTTGTGCTGCATGCTGCGTGGCCTCTCATGAGTGCTAGGAAGCCACTATGAGACTGCGGGGCAACTGTGTGGAGTGGCGGGTGCTGCCCAATGTGCTCTTCCATACGTCACAGCCAGGTCTTTGAGTGTCTGCTCTGGGCCAGGCACTGACACTCAGGCATTTGTGTCATACTCAGTTTCTACAGCCATTTGTCGTGTCACCTCTTGTCCATTGTCAGTCATTGGGATTGCATTCTAAATCTCAGATGAGCAGAGCTGGTGGGCGGTGCTTTGTAGCAGATGAATTAGAGGCGGTGAGCTTGCCACCCTAGTGGCTTACTTGTGATGAAGCCAAGGTGTTGGGGATATGGTGCACATCGCGGAGTTTTCATTCAAGTGGGAGGCACAGCCTCATCCCTCTCCAAACAGTTCATTTCATTCTTAACTGCTGAATTGTGCTGCATTGGACATGAATAGAAAAGTAGGCCTTGATGTCCTCAACGTTTCTTCCTGTTTGTGTGAACAGTCTCTAGCCTAAGGAGGTGCTGATGGCTAGGCATCTTCGCCCAACACTTTAGTCCTGTGTCCCATTCCTTGCATAGACATCCTGCTGGCACAGGCCCTGAAAGCTTCAGGATGAGCATTCTGGTAGCCTCGGCCCAGAGGAGGCATCACAGTGTCAGTGGGATGGTGGTGGACGTGTGGACTCACCTCCTTGTCTCTGCTGCTTCACTTAACTGTAGAGAATGGCAGCTGAAGAGCCTTATGATGGTTTTGCCTTCAGATGTCATCTTCCTGCTTGGCTGGGACTGCTGGTCAAAAAATGGCAGGTCCAGAGCCCTCAGAGACTTTCCTTTACTGGCTGCTTAATTGCATCAGACGAGCTTCTCCTCTGACTGCACCAGGGATTGGTAACAGTTAAGTGCTGGACTGCTGAGAGGCCCAGCGCAGATTAGCCGTGCTTGCATTCCTGGGACACAGCTTCAGCAGCACACTTTGAAAAGCCCTGTGAGAAATTCCTGGCATTTAGTCCCACTGTTTGTATTTAGCTTTTCTGAAGTGTTGGCATTCCAGAGGCATTCCAGAAGCCTTCCTGGCATTTTTAGATCCTCTGCAGCTGCCTGGGGATCCAGGTTATTACTTCTTCTCCCTTATACAGGTAAGGGGAAAAAACAGACAAGACAGCATCTTGCTCAGGCTTCCTAGAGGCCACTCAGTAATAGAGCTGGTGTTAGAACTTAACTCTCAGGGAGGGGTTCAGCCAGCCACCCAAGCCCACTGGCCTGGTGTGGCCCTTTCGCCTGGGTCTTTCTCCTGGTACTTTGCACTCAGGAGCACTGGTGAGTGGTCAGCTCTGATTACAAACTATCTTGCTGGTTGTTCTGCAAGGTTCTATGTCAGTAGGAGTAGCACTGCCAGGGAGATGGGCTTTCAAAAACTTGGGTTCATGTCTTACCCCATATTTTTAAGTGATTCAAACCCATGTGCTGATACCATAGTGTGGCTTAAAAGGAAAAAGCTCAGGACTTGGAAGTCATATGAACTTAGGTTCACAGTCTACTACTGGCTAGCTTGTGCTCTTGGGGCTAGTGAGAATTAATTAAGTGCCATCAGGAACTTAGCGGAGAACCTGAGCACACACAGCCCTAGCACAGGGGTAGACAGCAAGCAGATGGTGTTATTCCTCCATACAGTCACAAAAGGCAGTCCTGAGCTCCCAGGCCCCTGTGACTGTCTCCACCCTGACACTCAGTGTGGAGTTGTTCCACATTTGACCCGTGGAGGGTAGAAGCGGGCCCTGGGGCCTGGTCCTGGGAAGCCCCCGGAGACTTCGGGACGTGAGTATCCCAGTGATGGGACTTATATCCCTGCCCTGCCATGTGCTGGTGACCCTTTATGGAGGCCTGTTGAGACCCTGCCCACTTCTGTTGGGGTTTCCTTTAACCTTCTGTACAGCTATGTGTCCCTTCCAGCTTTACACATCATACCTGAGGAAGCTGGAGGTCAGGAACTTGTTCAAGGTCGCCTAGCTAGTTAAGGGTGGGCTGAGTTCAACCTGAGGTCTGCCAGCCTCAGGTTGCTTGCCCTGGTAAGCTGAGCCCTCAGCCTAACTGGACCTGGAGGGAGGGCCCTTGGCCCTATGCTCCAACAGGGACTCAGCCATCCCCATCAGGCGGGTGAGGGAGCAGCACCCCTCCAGCTGACTCTGTGCCTGTCTTCCTGCAGGCATGGATCCCTGCTCCTTCCAGCTCAGAGCGTGAGGCTCTATTTGTGTGAACAGTCTCTAGCCTAAGGAGGTGCTGATGGCTAGGCATCTTCGCCCAACACTTTAGTCCTGTGTCCCATTCCTCACATAGACATCCTGCTGGCACAGGCCCTGAAAGCTTCAGGATGAGCATTCTGGTAGCCTCGGCCCAGAGGAGGTGCTGGTTCCAAGCATAAGGACACCAAGGCCAACACATAGCTGTGTGGCTCATGGCCACACACCCAGCAGCCAGACACACCTACATTGACCAAGGTTCAGACCCCAGCTACTCTCTGAATGGCTGTGAGCTTTCGGACAGCTACTTAGGCTCCCTGTTGTCATCTGGCTTCTCATCTGTAGTGGGGGATCATGATGATCCCACCTGCCCTTTAGAAGTATGGTAAGGATCAAAGGAAACAACTGTGGGAGCACTGTGAACAGGACTCCCATAATCAATAAATGTTATTGTTTGTCTGTGAAGCAGCTATAGTAATTACCCACCTTGAAGGATTGTTGTGAAAATTAAGCACAATATATGTGAATGATCTGGCGTTTCATAAGGTTTTCAGTTCATTATTGCTACTGTTCTCATTGTGAATGTGAGCAGAAATGTCCGTCGCCTTCTCCCTGCAGCACCATTCCAGCACCATCACTGCTGGCTAATGTGGGCTTTGTTCTCTTCCAAGCAGGCCAGGGAGCTGGAGAGCAGAGAGGCAGAGCTAAGACGCCGTGACACCTTCTACAAGGAGCAGCTGGGGCGTATTGAGAGGAAGGTAAGACTCCTGCTTGGCTGTATTCCTCGGGGCCAGGTCCTAAAGGCATCTGACCAGAACACATCACCATCATAGGGGGAGAGAGGAGTCCGCAGGCCCAGTGCCCATTCACCCAAATGTCAGTCACTCCTTGGACATGCCCTCCTGCGTTCTGCAGCAGGCACCCAAATAGAGCCTTTCAACAAGTTGCATTCATGGAGATAATTGGTTTTTAATTGTCTCCCCACTGCCCCACCTTTTTTTTGTTGAATGTGGCTGGCTCTAGAGTAGTTCAATTTTAGAAAAAAATTCACTTTCACCACAGGGCGGTGCTGAGTCCCAGTATACCTTTTCCACTTTAGTTAAGCTGCATTTGGTAAAAATAATAATAACGTGATGTCTTGCTATACAAATACATTAAAGTTGTATTATTGATTTTCTCCTGGGAGTCGGGAAGATCAAAGTGCACTACGGCTGCACACTCGCTGCTTTTCTAAAGATAAGTCTTTGAAATGAATGAGATTTAAAAACATCATCATGCCTTTAAAAAAAAAAAAAAAAACCCTACCACGACTCTTGAAAATTCATTTGGTAACTTGCTTATTTTTTGGTTTAATTTGTGGATCATGACAGATTTTTCAAAGAAATGGCTTAAAACGTGGGAGGGGATGGTTGGGAGGTTAAAAAAAAAATTGTTCCCCCTCATGCCTGAGACAGCATACCAAGCAACCTGAGCCATCAGCTTATTGCAGGCAAATCTTCGCAAATCATTTGTCACGGTTTGGAGCTTTGAAATTGACAGTTTGCTTGAGGGGCCTGATTTCCACAGGGGTTTTCTCCTGTGCCATGCCACAGTGGAGCCTGGCAGAAACATGGGTTTCTGGATTTCCAGGCCATGGGGAAAAGAGGGAGGTTCTTCCATGCCCCATCAACACCTGCTTGTCCACCTTTGCCAGTGTTTAGGGGCTGGCCGGAGTTGACATGCTGTGAACACAGAGTGCTGATGGTGATATCCCACAGTCTGAGGAACGGCAGTGCACCTCTGAGCCACTTTCCGAGTGGCCCTTAACAAGCAAATCTTTCACAGAGCAGCCTCATGCACAGGTTTGACTGTTGCTTATAATGACAAGGATTGTGATTTGAGATCCCAGAAAAGGGTAAAAAAAAATTCCACCAGCCATAGCTCTCATTATCACAGTTTCCCATATGTTCATAGGCACAGGGGTTTTTTTTTTGTTTGTGTTTTTGTTTTTTTATTTGTGCAATTCTTTGGTCTCCTTTGTGCTCCTCATGTTTCCCTCCCTGGGCTTGGCTGCTAGAGGCACGTGTACATGTCTGTTTCGGGTGGAAGGGAAAGAGCCTCGCAGCATTTTTGCCTCTCTAAAATACGTTTTCCTCTTGTCATTCTCCTCTCTCATCTCTACCCTAGTTCTCTTCTTAGAAACCAAGTCTCTGCTTTGCTAAAGGAGAGGAAATTCTGGATGAGACTTCTTTCTCTTCATTAAATGAAGTCCAAACTCCTTACATATGCAGGTGTAGGCTTTTTAAAAATTGAGGTTTCCTAGATGATTGTGAAGAGTTATTAAATGCTTCCAGAAGGAGGTGCAAAAGCATGATCTCCTTTCTGACTCTTAAACACAGCATTTTGCTGGTGATAATAAAAAAAAAGGAAAGCACCTCCAACATCTCAGGAAATGGAGATTGGTGCGGGAGATAGGAGGATTAAAGGGGAGCCAGGGGGAGAGGCAGAAAGGAGGCAGAAGAATGAGGCTTAATTGTATTAGTTTTGAAAAAGGTTTTCGATCTTCTCCACGGATAATTTTATTCCTGTAATGGCTGGGAAGATGGAAAACACAGCATCTGACAATCTTTTTTTATTAGCTGTTGCTTTTACACGATTCCACTTTCATTCGTTGAATACTCGCAGACCTTGACATTTCCAGCTTCTGTACACACGGCTCCAGGACTTTCCAATCATCACAGCCCTTTCCTTTTCCCTCCCATTTCCTTTAAGTTTAGAAATTGACAGTAAAAACCTGTTCGGGGGAAAGTTGGATAAGCTGCTGCATGATCCTTGACCACCCAAAACAGCTTAGAGTACAGTCCCGGGTGAGAGCAGGTTGAGATGGGGAGGCTGATGCCTGTGGCTGTTGGCCGAGTCGTGGTGTATCCAAGGGGCTGAGTGGAATCCTGCAGCCATCCACCTGTGGTAGCCGGTCAGCTTCCACCTTCTACCTGTTGAGACTGGCAGGTAAGGAAACCCTGCACAAAATCCAGACTCATTTTCAAGGAGGGAGAGACTTCTGGACCTTTTTGTCTGCAGTATTTATTTCCTAGATGATTATTCTTAAGCATGGAAATCCCATTTTGTAGGGCTCCTGTGCTTTATAATCTTTCTGAGTAATTGTTCTTCACAGCCACACTGCAAGATCTAAGTAAGCAATATTGTTTCCATTTCCCTATAGAAAGCAATGAGCTGTTGACACAGACAGGGGACTTGTGAGGGTCTTATGGCACGTGAAGAAGCAGCCTGGACATTGAGTGTGGTGTAACTGATGGCGTGTGGGCACCAGAGCCTATGAGCCTTGGCTCCCACACAGCAATTCAGTCAGTGTGCCTCCTTTCAGCTCGGTTTCTCCATCTGTAAAATGGAGATGCTAATGCTTTCTGCCGGTAGTTAATGGGAGGATTAAGGAAAGTATCGCCTGTAAAAGTGTTTGTGTGTGCTAGACACCTGGCAAGTGCTGGCTCCTTCCCTGGTGCACAGCAGTACTGGGGGCTCTGTTTCATGTCACAGTGCTTCAGGTTTGGATTAATGGATGAGCATGTGTGCATGCACACGTATATGCATGCTGAGATGGATTTTTATCATTAACGGTGGCCTGACCCCAACACCTGCTCTCTGGGATGGGCAAGCCTTCTCTCTGGGCTGCATCAGACTTTTCTCTGATGGTCTTGCAGTATCCAGCAGACTGGGGCCATGCACTCCCCAGGTGTTTCCGCACATCTGACAGTGTCATAGAACAAGGTCTTTGTCCGTTTCTGTGGGCATCTTTGCACGGGACCCCTATTAACTTCAATAGGGATGGCACCATGTTTGAGAGCTCAAACAAGAGCCCCAGAGCCGGCAAATGAGACATAGGGTTTTATTTGCAGAAAAGTTACATACAGGGACAGTCCAGTGGCAGTGGGATGGACAGGAGAACCGCAAGGCCCCATGGCTGGCTGAGCAAGCGAACCACTACTCCCAAAGAGCATGTAGTTTCCATAGCATTTTCACTTAGCACTCTCCCTAACAGCTTCTACCTGGCAACCTTTATTTAAACCCAGGGGTGGCCAATCTTTTGGCTTCCTTAGGCCACCCTGGAAGAATTGTCTTGGACCACATAAAATACACTAACACTAATGATGGCTGATGAGCTAAAAAAAAAAAAAAATCACAAAATCTCATAATGTTTTAAGAAAGTTTATGACTTTGTGTTGGGCCACGTTCAAAGCCTTCCTTGGCTGCATGCAACCTCTGGCCTGTGGGTTGGACAAGCTTGATTCAACCCAAAACAAAGGGCCTCAATGCCCTGTACAGCTGTGTTCCATATATTTTCACTTCACAAGGGCCGGTGATTCAGATGTTCCTTATAGATAAGGAATGGATCTCCGGGTTGGCCATTCCCAGATTCCTTAGCTCAGAACTCCAAACACACATTCAGGTGCATCTGCCATACTGGCATATGGACCAGGAACATGAGACCCTCGACTGCCTGTGCTGGCTTGAGTCATGGCCGCTGAACTCCTTGCCATCTTAGCTGTGCTCCCACCGCACACCTGGCTCCAGAGCCTTTGCTCAGCTGCCACTTTGTAATTTTCTGCAGGAAGCAAAAGAACCAGGAGTGGGATTCACCCACACCGTGCCTGGATTCAGCTATTATGGGGCTAAGGGGGGACTTGTGCCTCTTCAGAACCAGCACACTTTATTGTCTTCCAGTAGAAACCTCGGTGCTGGGTGGCTCTGAAGGAGACCCTGAGAGCCCATGGAGTTGACCACTTGTGGCTGGCCAAGGCCTTGTCTTCTGCAGTCAAGCATGGAGCTGAGTAGGGTGGTAGGGATGAGTAGGCTTTGGGGTCCAGCAGACCTCAGTTTACTTCTGCCTCAGTCATGTAAGCAGCCTTGTGACCCTGAGCATGTCATTACATTCTGTAGCCTCAGTTTCCTTATCTTTGAAATGAGGATTTAGGACTAACCTGCCAGCTGTTTTGGGGTGAGTAGTAGTTTGTGTAAAGCAACCATCAGAGTACCTGACCTCAGTATCCAGTTCTCTTTCATGTTATTTCTGTCCTC
Source organism: Theropithecus gelada (assembly GCF_003255815.1). NCBI lineage: Eukaryota > Metazoa > Chordata > Mammalia > Primates > Cercopithecidae > Theropithecus > Theropithecus gelada. The sequence continues at coordinate 46,548,046 of NC_037669.1, forward strand.
TTCCTCCTCTTTAATAAATGCCCAGCCTTCATTTACTCCACATCAATTTAAGTCTGCTAAATGCCAGGCACAGAGATGGCTCAGACAGCTGTGGCTCCTGCCTTATGATACCCATAGTCAGGTTTGGGAGGGAAGGGAGATGCCGAGGATTAGGATGCCAGATGGGAGGATGCCCATATGCAGGCTTCCTGTGACTAGAGAACCTCTCAGCTCTGTAAAATGCTTCATCTCACTTTATCCAAACTCAGCAGCTATGAAGTGGAGAAGGTCTTTTTCAGGGTTAGCGTCAAAAACCGAGCCAGGAAGAAAGGGAGAAATGTATTCTTCCTGGACTTTGTCTCCTTTCCCCAGGATTGAAGTCTTCCTCCCTGCACCTTTCAGATGCCTCCCTGCCCTGCCTCTGAGCAGTCAGCCCTTTCCCCCATTGTCTTCCCTGCTGCCAATCAAGTTTTCTTAAGAAAAGACCATCTTCTGATCCCGATAGCCCTGCAGTTTTCTCACTGACACTGCTCAATAGACGTGCCTATCCCAGGCACACTGGTCTCTGCCTTGTCCCTTGATGTGTAGGGAAACACAAGCTACACAAGGTGTTTGGTGGAGGAATTAAATATAGGATTTCCACTTCACAAGAAAAGGTGTGGTCAGCAAACGTGAAAAAAGCTCATCCTCAGTACATATCAGGGAAATGCAAGTTATGACCACAACATGATACTGTTACACACTTGGAAGAATGGCCAAAGTGGAAAAGACAGACAGCTCCAAGTGCTGACAAGGATGTGGTTTAACCTAAACTCCAAGACACCATTGGTGGGGTGTAAGTTGGCATAGCCACTGTGGAATATTGATAGCCAGCATCTTTTAAAGCTGAACTTGGGTATGCCCCAGGACCCAGCATTCTGCACCCGGTCAGATGTGCCCCCAGGTTCACCAGAAGAGAGACTGTGGAATGTCCATGGTAGTGTCATTCATGATAGTCCTGAAAATCAGGAGAGAGGCAAGTGCCAGTGGTATTCATGCTGTTATTCAGTGGTATTCAGCACTGCTGGCATGAAAGTGAGATGTCCACAGCTGCAGGTGCTGCTGCTGGAACTCCAGACACACTGCTGAGCAAAGGAGCTGGCTAAGGAAGAGGACCTGCAAACTGTGTGATTTCATCTACAGAAGGGGTGAAAGCGGCACAGCACATCTATGGTGTTAGCAACTGGGATAACGGTTACCCTGTGGGGGTAGCAGTGACTAGCAGGGGTCATGTGGTGGGGAGGTAAGGCTTCCTTTCATGACCTTGGTGTTAGTTACAGGTGTGTTCAGTTGCTGAGAGTTCATCTGGCTGTGCTCTCAGGAAAGAGTCAGCATGTGAGGCTTCATAAAAAGTGGGCTACAGCTGAGGAAGGCAGCCCAGCAGGGGTGTCCCATGGCCTCTGCTGCCCCTTGCTGCCAGGCACCCTCCTCGCTGGCCTGCAAGGCTCTGCTCAGGGCCTGCTTTCCAAATCTTAGGGACCTTACAGGCCTTGAACATCCTCTTCTAGGCCCTCCCAGGCCCATCTGTGTGTTTGTCTCACCTCCTTGTGCGACTGGAGGACAGACCAGTAGGGAGAGGCTACTTGCCTTATGGAGAGACACAGCCGGAATGCAGCAGGCCCGCTGCGAGCCCACATCTGTCTGCACCCGGCCCGCTGGGCTCTTGCCTCCTCTGAGTTCTGTAATTCTGAGTGCCTCCTCTCCTGACCGGGTTGCTCCATATCCATTCAGTCTAGTAGAGTTGCTAAAACCCTGTGTCAGGCGCTGTGAGACCTGGGGCATGGGCACAGGATGGGGGCTGGGTGTGGAGCTACACCTCACTGGAGTGCCCATAGGCACTGCAGAATCGCCTGCTGCTCCATCTTCTGTCCCCTGCTGAGGCTTGGTCCCTGTGCATATTCCAGCCCTTGCCACACTCTGTTTTGTTAGCGCCTGTGGCTGTCTGCTCTGCATCTGCGAGGCACAGTCCTTGCTGGTCTGATTCATCAGGTGATTCATCGCCAAGAGCTGGGGATGCGGTGTCTGGCATAGAATAGGTGCACAGTAAATGTTTGCAGGAATAAAGAAGGGAACGTGTGTGTGTGCAATCAGGAAACAGTGACGCAGCGGGGTTCCAGAGGAGGAGGGAGCCTTTGCCCAGAAGGCTTCTCGGTGGGAGCTGTGTTTGGAGGGAGCAGGATGTCAGTGGGCCGCATGCAGGGCTGGTCGTGGAGAAACTGGGGCTTCTGGCTGGAGAGCTTGGCCCCAGCGAGGTGCTCTGTGGGAAGGGAGGCCACAGGTGGTGCAGCTGGGAAAACAGGCTGGCCTGAGAAAGAATAATGGTGCCATTAAGAGAAAGAGAAAATTTAGGTGAGCCACTACACTTGGGGAAGGTTGTGAGTTTAATTCTAGGGATGTACTTATGAGGCAGAGATGACCAGCAGATGATTGAGAAGTATCAGACAGGGAGTTCTGTGTCCTACAGAATGACAGTGACAATAATTTTGTGAGCATATGCTATGTGCCAGGCCGTCTTACACAAGTCATCGTGAATCCTTGCGGCAACCCTGTAAGGTAAATTATATTACACATGTTCTACAAATGCAAAAGCTGGGAAGCAGGCTGAAGCAGCTGCCAGAAGCCGTGCACATGGCTGATAGATGAAGTCAGATCCGCGAGGCTCCAGAGCCCGCTCTTCCATGGCCACACGCTGCCTTCCACTGCCTCCCGCTGCCTCCCACCGCCTCCCGCATCAGTGAGTGGAGAAGAGTCCAGGAAGAATGTGGTTGGCAGTGCCAAATGCTGCCTGTCAGAGACACTGAGGACAAAGTGAGGCCTCGCTTATACTGGCGTGAAGGCCCTGTGAGCTGTGTCAAGGGCGCATGTCCTGCATCGTCATGGAGACTGAAGCTGGATTCCATGTAGGGTTCAGGTTTCCTGGCACTGGAGAAGGAGGAGGTCTCCAGACACGTGCTCAGTGAGGGGTGTGTCTCATTGGTAGAGCCACCACCTTCCTGCGGTCGCTCTGATGTGGCCAGCAGGTACTTCTGCGAGTGAGAGAGGCCTACACTTTGTCAGGCCCAGAGTCTGCACCAGAGATTCAGAGCTGGGCCCCCTACAGTGAGGATGTGAGTGTGAGAGGCCTATAGAGAGAAGCTGCCAGAGCCTGGGGATTCAGAGGGAACTGCTAACAATGACCTGAAAACAATACAGCAGGAAAGCTTCCCTGGGGGAAGAGGCCCACCTCCCACCGTCATGGGGAGCACTCTTTAACCTGCTGAGTGAGGGATCTGAGCCCAAGGGACTTTTGAAGAGTTTTGAATCAGAAAGTTTTTCATAAGGTTAGGCCAGAGAAGGGTACCGCCAGCTGGTTAGCCCATTAGCACCTTTTTTTAGTAATGGTACTGCCATAAAAGTTAGTAATGGTACCACCACCTGCTTCTCCACCATCACCACCTCCTCCATCATCACCCCCTTCTCCTCCACTTCCACCACCACCTCTTTCACTTCCACGACCACCTCCTCCACCATGACCACTACCACCTCCTCCTCCTCCACTACCACCACCTCATCCTCCTCCTCCTCCACCACCACCTCATCCTCCTCATCCTCCTCATCCTCCTTCCCCACCTCCACCACCTCATCCTCCTCCTCCTCTTCCACCACCACCACCTCATCCTCCTCTGCCACCTCCACCTCCACCACATCCTTCTCCCCCTCCTCCTCCTTCATCACCACCTCCACCATCACTACTACACCACCACCTCATCCTCCTCCTCCTCTTCCTGCTCCTCCTCCACCACCTCCACCAGCATCATTGCCACCACCACCTCCTCCTCCTCCACCACCACCAGCTGCACCATCACCACCTCGTTCTCCACCATCAACACCTCGTTCTCCACCATCACCTCCTCTTCCACCTCCACCACGTCCTTCTCCTCCTCCACCTCCACCTCCACCTCTACCACCATCACCTTTTCCTCCTCCTCCTCCACCATCTCCTCCTCCACCACCACCTCCTCCTCCACCATCTCCTCCTCCACCACCACCTCCTCCTCCACCACCACCATCACCTCCTTCTCCACCGCCATCACCTCCTACTCTACCACCATCACCTCCTCCTCCTCCACCATGACCTCCTCTTCCTACACCACCACCGTCACCTCCTACTCCACCGTCATCTCCTCCTCCTCCACCATCACCTCCTCTTCCTACACCACCACCATCATCTCCTCCTCCTCCTCTACCACCATCACCTCCTCCTCCACCATCATCTCCTCCTCCTCCTCCACCATCACCTCTTCCTCCTCCTCCACCATCATCTCCTCCACCTCCACCGCCACCTCCATCATCACTACTACCACCACCACCTTCTCGTCCTCCACCACCTCCACCACCACTACCTCCTACTTCATCACTACCTCCTCCTCCTTTTCCACCACCTCCACTTCTTCTCCTCCTCCTCTACCACCACCTCCATTTCCACCAACTCTACCTTGACATCTACGTTCAATTTTACCTCCTCTACTTGCAACCACCTCCATTACCAACTACACCTCTACCACTTCCACCTCTACCAACTGCTCCACCAAGCCCACTTCTGCCCCCACCACCATCACCACCACCATCTGTGTCATCATCTCCACCTCTGCAGCCTCCACCACCACCACCAGCACCACCACCTCTACCCTCCACCACCAGCTTCGTTTCCAGTACCTACACTTTAACCAACTCCATCACCAACTTCGCCTTCACCACCACCACCACCACCACCATCTCCACCATCCTCCATAACCTCCTCCTCCACGTTCACCTGCACTTCTGCAACCTCTGCTTCTCCCTCTTCCTCCACCACCTCCACACCTTCACTGCCACCACCATTTTGATTGCTGCTGCCCCCTCTCCAACCACTACTACTATTATCACCTCCCTCACTGCCCCCACTTCCATTACCACCACATATTACCCTCTTCCCTGAGTCTACTCTGCGTACTGCTTCTGGTATGTTTGCTAAAAATGTGTTTCTGTACCTCAGTCTCATCTCCTACTTTGCAGAAATCCTCTCATATGTCACACTAATCTCTGAGGTGAGGGGAAGCAGAAACTGCAACCGCTCTTGCACACTAGAGAGGCTGTGGCCCTCCTGGGCCTTGCAGCCAGGCTTCTCTGGGGTAGATGTCTGAGCCAGAAACCCTGCTGAACTGGCTGCACACCTGCACTTTGCTAAGTACAGTGCCCAAGACCTGCCAGTTAGGTTTCCTGATGGTGGGGTTGGGGAGTGTGGCGAGAATCACAATGAAAATGAGGACACTGAGAGGTTAACAGTTGGCCTGAGCTGTTCAACCTCAGAGCCAAGATTTAATCAGGGCTTTCAGACTCTACTTCTGTAAAATAGAAATCATAGTAGTTCTGATCTCCTAGGGTGGTTTTGAGAATTAAATGAATTAATACAATATTGCTAACAGACTATACCTCTCTGTCTCCAAAGCTGGTTTTCTTGGTGCCCAGTAGTTAACATTTATTGAGTGGTCCCACTTGCAAAGCAGTAGTCAAGCACTTCACCTGCACTGACTCCTTTGACCTTCACAGTGACCCAGTGAGCTGATTGATAACAGTAATCACTGACTTTGCCTGACTCTTTGCTGCAAAAGTGCCTGATGCGTTCTGAGTATGTCACAGGTACTAATTTGTTATAGCCTTGAACAAGCCTGTGAGGAAGGGACTCCTGTCATTCCCATTTTACAGATAAAGAAACAGGTTTGGAAATCTGTACCAGTTGTCACATGAATGATTTGGGACTGTAGGGAGCAGTCAGAATTTGCTGCCCGTAGACCTTGGCAGGCTAAATTCAGGGGATCACTTATTCACCAGTTGACTGTACTGGGCCAGCCACTCAGAGGATTGTTTGAGTCTGTATTAAATCACCTACAAGGATCTTTACCCTAAGTGGAACAGTACGCCAAGCCTTTCTTTCCCTGTCCCCCAGACTTTTTGCCACATTTGCTCATCTCTCTGCCTTTTTTCTTTTGTTCTTAAGTACTTTCAAGCAAACTCCAGTGACCATGAAGTTTCCCCCTACATACTTCAATATGCATCTCTAAAAACTGTGGGCATTTTCTTACATAACTACAATGTTATTTTCTTGCCTCAGAGAATTGACATTAGTTTCTCTGATTTTCTCAAAAATATTATCTTCCAGGAGTTTTGTTTTTTTGTTTTTGGTGTAAGTCAGGATCCACCAGAGCCACCGTGCTGCAGTGAGTTCTTAGGCATTTTGCCTGTCGTCTCCTACAGCAGACCCCAGCCTGGGTTTCATGCCAGTGCCTTGTTGCATACACTTAGGTTCTTATTCTCCTGTTCTCTTTCCCTGGTCCAGAGAAGTAAAGGTCAGTGCTGCAGGAAAAGCCAAATATATACCTTTTAGGAGAGGTGAAATTGTCATGCAAGGCCAAGGGGTAATCTCATGGTTAAGTTGATGTTCACTGCTGCTGATTTATGTCATTTCCTCCATTATTGTTGCTGGGGTCCTTTTAAGCACAGGCTGAATCAGTACCTCATCTTGAAGTGATTCCTACACCATAGCTGGCAGCAGCTACATGAATATGCAGCATTTCCTGCTCCAGTGTTATTGTATGTTGGTTTTTTCCCCTAGCACATTAAGCCTGCTAAATAGGTACTTAAGGGTTGAAGAGCCAGAAGTGCCTGTCCATCATGTGTGTGGGTTACCACCTATCCCTGCTGGAAAAGACTGTTAAACAGATAATTTTAATGAAATGGGTACTCTAAGGCCTTTTCCTTTCCTTTCCTTTCTCAGCTCTTCCCTGTCCAGCCTTGATCAGCTCGTTTGACCAGGAGAACCCCCTTGGTATTTTTCTTTGCCCCTTGGCCCTTGGGGATGGGGGCATGCTGAGAAAGGCAATCTGATATTAGCCATTGGCCTCTGCTGGGGCTGGCTATAAAACAGATGCTTGTGCCACCCCTACTCCACTGGTGACCGAGTCCTGCCCATATCGTTGAGCTAATGTCTCCCATGCTGTCTCTGTCCTCCCTCCATGATGGTGGTTCCTTGCTAATCTCTCATTTGAACTGAAGCTAAAACCTCCTCCACCTATGATCTGGCATCCACCTGTTGCGGGAAGACTCTATCTAGAGTTCATCAGTGGCTCTCACTGCATTCAGGAGAGAGCTGAGATTCCTTAGCTCTGCCTGCAGGGCTCTGTGATCTGGGCCCTGCCTGTGGCTCCAGGCCCTATTCCAGTCACACCTGTCCAGCAGCAGCATCTGTCCCTGGAGAGTAAGGTCACCTGGCAAGCCCTGCCTACCTTGGAAGCCTTTTCTGATCACTTCCCATCGCCCCTTCTTTGTAGGGCTGCCACATGTGGTGGCATAACCTAACTCACTTTCCCCCTACAGAGTCCAGTTCAGGTCCTGGTCAACACCTGACAAACATACAGCAACACTGCAGTCAGGACAGATTGCATCAGAGACCAGCCAGTGGCAGAGCCTGGGCTGAGGTGGATGGATGTAGATGGAGCTCCTCTCTGAGTGTAACTAAGTATTGCTTGGTGCCAGCAGGGGAGCCAGACCCTCTCAATCCTAAAAACTCTGCCCTGGTACTTGTGTCGTGGGAATTACCCAACCATCTGCTTGGGGCTTACCCAGCAATGGGGCAGCATTGCTTTTTTTGGAAAAAAAAAAAAAAATTGCTTATACTTGTCTTAAGTAACACATGTTCATGTAGGAAAAAAAAACAAACAATGCAGATAATCCCAAAGAATAGGATGAAATTGACCAAATCAGTTCACCTAGAGAGGTAACCATTGTAAATCCCTTGGTGTATACATGCCTAGACTGGCTTCTGCTGTGGTAATATTTGTAATGTTGTAATATTTGCAAAAATGGAATTGTAACCATACATGCCATTTGGTAACCTTTTAAAAATGCAGTCTATTTTGAACCCTCTTTCCGCATCAAATCTATGTGGATGTACCATAATTTGCTCCACCAGTCCCCTATAATTGTGCTGTTAAGTTACTTTAGGCTTCGGCCGGGCGCGGTGGCTCAAGCCTGTAATCCCAGCACTTTGGGAGGCCGAGATGGGCGGATCACGAGGTCAGGAGATCGAGACCATCCTGGCTAACACGGTGAAACCCCGTCTCTACTAAGAAATACAAAAAATAGCCGGGCGAGGTGGCAGCGCCTGTAGTCCCAGCTACTCGGGAGGCTGAGGCCGGAGAATGGCGTGAACCCAGGAGGCGGAGCTTGCAGTGAGCTGAGATCCGGCCACTGCACTCCAGCCTGGGCGACAGCGCGAGACTCCGTCTCAAAAAAAAAAAAAAAAAAAAAAGTTACTTTAGGCTTTTCCTATTAGGACAAAACCAGATTACTTTGAAAAACTTTCTAGCTGCCTGAACTTGTTTTCTTAAGAGAAATAGATGAAGAATTGTGGTTACTAGGCTGTAGACCCTGCACATCATAAGGCTTTTGGTTGCCAGATTGCCTTGCATAGGGACTGTAGCAGCTCTCACTCCACCAGTGGCATGTGACAGTGCCAGTCTCGCAAGCTTTCATCAGCATTGGGTTGTTTCCTTTTCACTTTTTAAGTTAATTACTCATATAATACACATTTCCAAAAAGTTAAAAAAACACTGTGAAAGCATGCAAAGTATGGCTCCTAATCTCCAGAACTAACTACTGGTGTGTATTCTTCCATACATTTTAAGTAACATTATTTGTGTAAATAATACAAACATAGTTTGTTTTAACAAATAGGCTCACAGTTTATTATTTCATAGGTTAATTTTGTAACTTGCACACAACAGTACATCTGGGACAATTTTGCATATCAAGTCTCTTTGCACACCAGTCTCCTTTTTTTTTGATGACTGTGTGATAGGGATTACCATTATTTAATCATTTCCTGTGGATGGACATTTATGATTATTTTTATCTTTTACAATTAATTTCAATGGATACATCCAAACTTCTCTTCAAAAATATGAACCAACAAAAAGTGTTTCGGAGTTCCTTGGCCCACACCTATACCATCACAGCATGGTGATGGCACAAAATTTTGCATATAATTATTAATATGGCTGAGCATCTTTTCATAAGTTTATTGGGCCTTCATATTTCTTCTTTTGAGACTTGCCTCTAAATATCATTTGGCTAGTTTTCTGTTAGGCAGTTTGTCTTTTTCTAATTAATTTATAGGACTTCTTTATATAATGTGAATTATTAACCTCTAGTTATTTATTGTTACTCTGTTTTCCTGATCTGTTGGTTTAATTTTATAGATACTACTTTTGGCATTTAGATATTTAAAATCTGTGTAATTTATTATAATTTAAAAGCTGCCCCTTCCCTATTTTCGTCATTTTTTAAGTTTGTCAATTTGATGGACAAAAAATTGTGTTTTGGATCTGTACTTATTTATTACTAATAAAGCAATCACATCTGTTGCTTTCTGAAATCCTGTTTTATTCATTCTAATCATTGTTGGAATATCCCCTGTTAGAAGGCACTTTCTTTTTTTTCTTTTTTTTTTTTTTTGAGACGGAGTCTCGCTCTGTCACCCAGGCTGGAGTGCTGTGGCCGGATCTGAGCTCACTGCAAGCTCCGCCTCCCGGGTTCACGCCATTCTCCTGCCTCAGCCTCCCGAGTAGCTGGGACTACAGGCGCCCGCCACCTCGCCCGGCTAGTTTTTTGTATTTTTTAGTAGAGATGGGGTTTCACCGTGTTAGCCAGGATGGTCTCGATCTCCTGACCTCGTGATCCGCCCGTCTCGGCCTCCCAAAGTGCTGGGATTACAGGCTTGAGCCACCGCGCCCGGCAGAAGGCACTTTCAAGATGTTTTCTGGTTGTCTTCCCAGCTGGCGATGGCTTAGCTGCTGACTAGAAGCTCCCAGGTTGGAAAAGCATGGGCTTTGGGTTCATCCCTGGGTCAGACTCCTGTCCTCAGCACTTGCTAACTGCATTAGTTAACTTTCCTGAGCCTCAATTCCTCATTTTTAATGGACCTTACTGGAGTGTTGCTAAGGGTTCCCTGAGATAATATATGAACATGGCTACTAGAATGTATAGAGAGATACTCAGTCACTTCTTCCTGCTGAGGTGGTTCCTCTCATTAGTGGACACTCATAGTTGTTCTTTATGTTGGATTAAGCTCCATGTTCCAGTATAAAATTAGGACCCGTTGCTTCTACTCCCACCCCGCGGAGTCACTGTGGCTGTTACAGAGCCACACAGCACCTACCTGCAGCCTCCTGTATGTGTGGAGGTTGGGGAGTTAAGGGCTGACTTCAGTTTTTTTCCCCTAAACCGTTCTCCCAGTTCTTTCAGGCACTCTTTGCAAGAAGTGATCCGACACTTCTCCTTTTGGTTTTGTCTCCATCCTTCATGTCCTGCTGCCTGGGTGGGGTTGGATGGCGCTGTGCTGTGCCTGCTTGTGAGGGGCTGTCTTCCACAGCACATCCTGGGGCTTCCAGTCCTCAGCACAGCTCCCTCGGGCCACCTTAGTATGCGCACTGGGAAGCCACACTCCCACATTCTGCATATGGCTAGTGTTTTTGGACTTGAGCACAGGGACTTCACAATGTCTGTTAATTTTCATCTCTTAGAATAGACAAAAGGTGACGACATAGGTCTCGCCTGACCTGTTCTCCAGCAGCCTGGGCTGGGCTGGCTTCTGGGGGCTGCATTTCTGGACCATAAAGTTCTGCCAGGGATCTATGTCCAGTTCACCAATCTGTAGTTTGCAAAGCATCTGCCTTCTCTCCCCTTTGCTGAATTGGACATTGTCTTGTCTTGGGCATCTTCCCATTTTGTCTGAATTCTCGAGAGTGCCTGCAGTGAGCAAGTCTCTTTAGTGAGTGAATTCTGCGCTGAGCTGTGATTCATCTGGGTCAGGAGATTTGGATTCATTTAGTGTGACTAGATGTTCTCTCACAATCTCTTCCCTGACATGCGTTCCAATTCCCTCATATCAGCATTTGATTCACCCTTTTCAGTCTGAAGATTGTTCTCCTTGATAGAAAATGGGAGTTTAGTAGCTCTTTCTCTCTATCGTCTGTTAACTGAACACCTTTCACCCCAATATGGGCCTATCCCTTCTTCTTTCTATCACTCCTAATCCAATTTTAAAAGCCCTTTCTTGGTCCTTAACGTTTTCCAAAAGGATCAGCATGTCTGCGCCTCAGCTCTCCTGACCCCATTCTTATAGGCCTGGGCCACTCGGTCTTGTTCCTGGTTGGTTCCCTGCCCTTCCTGCACTGTTAGGCGTGGGTGCTTCTGCGAAAGCTTCCTCCACAGCGACATTGAGGCCCTTAGGTCAGGGATTCTCAGGGGTTTCATTCCTAGAAGCACATGATAGAAACCACCTCTGTGTTCATCAAATTGTAGGTCTCCCTCTCCCCAGGATGACGTGTTCCTTCAGGAGAGCTCTGTCCCCACCCTATGAGTAGCGAGCCTGGCAAGGTCATGATTTTTAGGCTCGTTAGAGTTGAGGACAGCTTATACTCTTCCCCGTTTTTGTTTTGTTTTGTTTTTGAGACAGAGTCTTGCTCTGTCACCCAGGCTGGAATACAGTGGCATGATCTTGGCTCACTGCAACCTCTGCCTCCCAGGTTCAGCCATTCTCCTGCCTCAACCTCCCGAGTAGCTGGGACTACAGACACGTGCCACCACACCTGGCTAATGTTTCGTATTTTTAGTAGAGATGGGGTTTCACCGTGTTAGCCAGGATGGTCTCAATCTCCTGACCTCATGATCCGCCTGCCTCGGCCTGCCAAAGTGCTGGGATTACAGGCCTGAACCACCGTGCCCGGCCTCCTCTTCCCCTTTTAAAGATCATCCATCATTGTATTTCTCAGAAATTTGTTTTTAAAGACTCTTATCTCTCTTATGTCTTCCCCTTACGGTATGGTGGCTCTCAACCAGAGGTGCTTTTGCCTTTCAAGGGCCATTTGGCAACATCTGGAGACATACTTGGTTGTCATGACTGAGGGAAGGATGCTGTTGACATCTATCTACTGGGTAAGGGCCTGGGATGCAGCTCTCTACCCTACAGTGCCCAGGACAGCCCCTCACAGCAAGGAATTAGCACAAAATGTTGATAGTGCCAGGTACCGTGTGGCACCAGCCTATAGACTCAGCTTCTTGGGAGGCTGACATGGGAGAATTGCTTAAGCCCAGGCGTTTGAGTCTAGCCTGAGCAACATTGTGAGACTCTGCTTTATTTTTTTATAAGTGCCAAGATGAAGAGATCCTGTTTGGGCCAACTTTGTATGCCTCATAATCATCTGAAGTGCTCGCTAAAAATTGCAGATTTCCACCGCAGAGTCCTAGTCTAGGCGCGGGCTCAAGAATCTGCATTTGGATGAACATGCACAGGTTATGTGTACATGGACAGTTTAGGGCTCACCTTCAAGAAACACTGTTTAGAATCTTAGGTTAGAAGCGGCATTCCTTGCACTCTTTCTTCCTGGCGTGAGGGCTCCACAGGCTCCAGGTATAGAACCTTCCTTGCCTGAGCTGCCAGGAGCACTGAATTCACAGGCTTGCTCTCTCCTGGGCTGGTCTCAGCTCCTGCACCTTGCTTCCCTGGAGAGCCCCGGTTTTCATCCCTATCTTTTAGAACCAAGGGACAAAACAGGATGTTCTCCAGGTGAGTAACAGTTGAGGATCCTGCCCTGCTGCTCCTTCCCTGGGCAGTGGTCTGTGGAGACAGGGACACTGCTGATTTCCCCCATTTCTCACTGCAGTTTTTCTCTGCTGTGGTCTAAGGCAAGTTGTGTTTATGCAAGTTTCAGAGTCTCAACACAGGAATGTACTTTTTTAACAGGGGCTGCTGTCCCTCTACCTTCTGGTCAGCACTGTGCAAAATATCTACAGTCCTGGGACAGCTGCTCTTGCTACTTCCTTGAACACGGCTGGTTGTAAATATCCACCGTCATGTGAACACTTGTATGTTTCCAGTAGGCATTCCTCATCACATCAAACATCCTGGTTTGCAAAGTGTTTTAGTATATTCAAAGAATAAGTGGAGGCCATGTAAGGCCCTCATCTCTCTAGATGAGAAATAGTGATAGTGCTGGAGCTGGGAAAAGACCATAGGCCTATTTGCTCTTCCTGTGCTGCCTGAATGAGACCTGGTGGTTGCTCAAGTGCAGTGAGTAGAAGGTTTGTCTTTTTTCCCCCTTTCTCCTGAAGCTCTCTCTCCCTGCCTTGCTTTATTTGTTCATTCTTTCAAGTCCATTATTCAGTGCACGCCTCACCAATATCACCAGTGGTGTTGGCAGAGTAAGAGCTGAGGAGGGAAGACTTCATTGTCTGAGGTCAGAAATACTCCAAGTGCATGAGTTTCCTGTCCTCCCCTATGGCTGTTGATTCAGGATGTGAGATGCCAGTTCAGCTAAGGTTGGTTCAGGTTGGTCAGCCAAAGGAACCTAATCCACAGGGCTGGGGCTGGCTGGAGTGCCGTGATAAGAACTTCTGCAGCTTCTGTGGCCTCTGCAGCACCTGCCAGGCATCTCCACTGAGCAGGCAGGATGGCTTCTCCCAGAGGTCTGTGGCTTGACATTCTCTTCCACCTGCATGCAGGGACCAGCCATGGCTCCCTTTTGTTGAGTGCTTATGTACCAGGCACTTCACCAGGGGCTTTATCTCTCGTCACACACAGGTCTAGTAATTAGATGCAGGTATTCCCACTGTACCAATGGGAACCTGGGCCTCAGAGAGTATGTAGCTTGCTCAAGGCCACACAGCTTGTTAAGTGGTAGAAGCGGGATTTAAACCTGAGGTAGGCTGGCTTCACATCTCTACCCTTGCCTCCATTGTTGAAGCTGTGATTTGTCTTTTGAAAGGGTGGGAAGATCTCCTTTCAGAAATGGAGATGGCTCCTGCCCCATAGAACCCAGCTTGCTGCTCTGATTGCTCTGGATCCCGGGCCAGGTCGGGTCCCCTCCAGACAGTCTGCTTCCATGTCACTTATGAAGTGCCATCCCAGGAACTCATGACACCTCAGGACTGTCCTTCTCAAGGCTGCTCATGGAATTTAGCTCCTCTGTGTGCCTTACCACTTTACTCTAGGTGTAACACCAGGTGTTTAAAAAGTGTTTCCTTTCAGCCATGTTCCTGCTCTCAGGACCAGTTAAAAGTGTTCATAGTAAAGTATAACCTGAAAGATGCCTTAGGAATAAGAGTGGATCCATTAATTTAGGAGGAGAACATTGCACGTGCCAGTGTGGAGAGCACAGGCCAGACTAGATGGAGCTGGCCAATGTCCGGGCAGAGAGAGGCCACAGGCAGCTGAGCCCGTCAGGATGTGTACCGTGTAGCCGTGGGACAGCACTCATCAGGGCAGCTCTGTCTGGAGGGCTCCTCATCACCTGAGGCTGCAGGTGCTCTGTAGAAACCATCATCTTCCCCTGGAAACATGCAATGAGTGGTCCCCTTTCACTACCACAGCAGAAGACTTATGGTCTGCTGGGCTCCTTCCTCTCCCTTTCCTTGTATTCAATCCATTCCTGTGCTTCCTAAATATTTACAAACTGTTTCTCCTCTCCATCCATACTGCCCCATCATCTGTTACCTGGACCTTTGTGGTCTCCTTGCCTTGAGTCCCACAGCCTCGATAAGTCCATATTTCTCATTACCACACAAAAAAGCCTGCCAGTTCCCTGCTCAGAAGGATGGTCCCCATCCTTATGGTCTGTCCTTCACAGTCCTGGGTGTCCCAGCCCCTCCTGACTGTTTGCCTGCAGCTCCCCCGGCCCCACCTCACATGCTCCCACCAGCAGAATGGACCTGCTTCTGCTTTGGGGTGCACTTGGTACACCTTCAGGTCTCTGTGTACTTCTGGGACCTTGTATTAAGTGTGTTCTCCCTACCCTGTCCTGACCAGTGTCCCCCTTAAGATTCAGCCTAACCATTGCCTCCTCCAGGAAGCCTCTCTGGATCCCACTGGCCAGAGCTCAGTGTTTCCTAGCCCCTGTGTTGGCTGCTCCATTGTGAGACTGGTGTGACTCTTGCCTTAATCTGAACCCTCCAGGCTAAGGGTGATTCTTCCTCATCACAACACCAGAATCCAGAGCAGGAAAAGGGAAGAAGGGTACCCTGTGGGGAAGTACCCACCTTGCATGGGTCCTGGGGAACCCGTGGCCTGTGTGCCTGTCCAGCAGGGTACTGGCCACCACAGGCTATGCCAGGGAAAGGGCTGCCTGCCTTCTAAAGAGCAGAGCCTCAGGCCTGTCAGTGGACACCTGGTACTGTTGGAGAGCACATGGAAAGCTGGCATGTGGAGCCTCTAGCTGGCAGGTGCTGGTGCACTGCTCTTGTGCTACAGTGATGCAGTGGCACCTAAAAGCCATGGGAGAGCTTCCCTCAGAAATTTGGAACACCAGGGGCAGAGGAGAAAGAGCTGGAGAGAAGTGGGCTCAAGTTTTGTAGTATTTTAATGAAAGACCACCAAGGTTTCTGGTGAAGTTTCTTGATGGCATCATACTTCATGCAGTTTTAAATATACCAGGCAGTTTAGAGGTGCATCAGCATCCTTAGAATCCTACAGTCCCAAGGTTTGGACTCTAACCCGGGGAGATTAAGGTATTTTCCCAGGTTATATGCTGTGTTAAAGGGCTTCTAACAAACAATGCACTGTATTTTTGTTTTTTATTGAAGTGATTTGAAATATCAGAAAAATCACATCCTGTCACATGTTCTCCCTCAGGAATATCACCATGAAAACCTGTAATGTCCTGTGCTTTCTGCTTTTCTCCCAGGAGAAATATGGGTCATCTCGTTGTCTCTTGTTAAAATGGTCAGACTCAGCAAATATTTTTTGATATGCTAATGGCATCTAATGAGAACAACAGCTTTTGGTAAAATAAATAGAATGTATTATAGAATCTGGTAGTTTGCTGGTGGTTGTTGGATATTAGCCAGTGACTTTGTCTGGCCTAGAATAATGGCTAATACTTGATACTTACTCAGCACTGTTAAGTATCAGCTCACATAGGCTGCTGCTTTGTAGCTGCTCAAGAAATGTTCATTATGTGAGTTAGTGGGCAAAGGTGCTCGCTGCAGAAGACTGCTTTCTAATCACGTGTTCTGGGACCCCAGTACCCAGTGCAGGTGTTACGGGTGTGGGTGGTGTTTAGAAAGAAGCTTGATGAGTTCAAATGATATGGAAGCGCAGCAAGGCATTGGGAAGAAGAGTTAATGCAAAGCTTGTTTGAGTCTGGTAAGAAGAAACGGGCTTCAATTGCCAGAACCCCAGGGATGTTTGTCTGTACTTGGGAATTGTGTGTGAGTTAACAGGCCAGCCTGCCAGAACTGTGACAGTGTTGTACTCTCATTCTTGGTATTTGTATTTTGTGACATTTTTTAAAGTGTGGTGAGGTATAATTGTTAACATTTTATGTTTTATTGGCAGTGTTTTATTGAAAATATCTCACTTCCCTCATGAACATGTGATCTGAAAAACATAGGCAGCACTTTTAAATGTATTATCGTTATCTCCTATGACTACTTTTCCCCTGGTGGGCTGGAATGAACTTCATTGGAAAATGAACGAATGTGTGAATTTCACATCAGAGAAATTCATTTTACAACCGGACTCTAATAGAATACATTTATTCCATTAAGATAAACAGATCCCTTTCTCTTTTAGATGAGTTCTCAAATATGTAAATGATTGAAGAAGAAAAAGAGTTAAGAGGGAAGTCTGAAAAGAAAAACCTGGATCCATAATATGTTAAGAGAGAAATCAGGAGGCTGAGGCAGGAGAATGGCGTAAACCCGGGAGGCGGAGCTTGCAGTGAGCTGAGATCCGGCCACTGCACTCCAGCCCGGGCGACAGAGCAATACTCCGTCTCAAAAAAAAAAAAAAAAAAAGAGAGAAAGCAGCCAGCAGACTCAGCAGGGTGAAGAGTGTGAGCAGAGTGGTGGGAGCGGGTTGCAGTGGAATCCAAGCAGCATCCAAAGCACTTTGGGTAGGAGGAGCATCTAGATCATGAGAATTTTAAGTCACCAGCCTCTGAATTAACAACCATTAATTGAGATTCTGAGGCCAAAATGTGCTTTTGCTAAAATAAGGAGGAAAAAGATAGAAGTGTTTGAATCCACTTATTTTTCAGAAAGAAACTCAGGAAGGATAAACCAGGACCTAATGGAATTGTTACTCACAGCAGGGAGTGGGGATGGGATGGGACTTCTTGGTGTAGACTTTTTATATATAATTTGGCTTTTGAACCCTGTTGATGTTTTGTTTATTCAAAAATTAAGTCAACAAAGATGATGGAAAAATGAATACAAACAGCGTTAAAGGAACCTAACTCTATATATCAGATACCACAACCACACAGAAGGAAAAAAGTTAGGTGGACCAGCTGCATCAAACTAGATTTAAAGAAGCACAAATGAGTGTGCGTAAATCTGGTGAAATCTGAATAAGATTGGTGGATTACATCAATTAGTGGATCAGTGGTTGTGATATTGTCCTGTAGTTATTAAGACATTACCATTAGGGGAAGGTACATGGGATCGTCTGAATTATTTCTTAGCACTGCCTGGGAATCTACAATTATCTCAAAATAAAATGTACAGTTAAAAAAGTAATTTGGGTAGCTTTTGAACATAGTACTCTGTACATCCTCTGTAGAGTGTATTCTAAGGAAGAAATGAAACCTTGAGCTTCACTTAGGCTTGATTTCCGTTGGTATGGTGATGACAAGCTGTTTTCTTTGTATTCTAGGACTGAGCAAATGAGCACTGGTGCATTAGGAGCTAGAGTTCTCAGTGTAGGGGACAGAAGGTGCAAAAATGGAATGGAGGAAGAAAGACAGAGCCTTGTGGTCTTGGTTTGGAATAAGCAGAATCAATATGAATTCAGGGTTTTTAAGAAGTCGATTTTTCCTAGCTTTGTTTCCTGAAAGAACACTGAAAATGAAGACACATCAGTATTAGTAAGCACTCCTTTCACCTAAATCTTGGTTTCTAAATGACCATTCCTAACT
Source organism: Theropithecus gelada (assembly GCF_003255815.1). Lineage (NCBI taxonomy): Eukaryota > Metazoa > Chordata > Mammalia > Primates > Cercopithecidae > Theropithecus > Theropithecus gelada. Next base: position 46,566,054 of record NC_037669.1, read on the forward strand.
GAAAGAAACCAGTGTTCCCTGAAGTCTGGCTGGTTCCGAGGCTGCAAGAGGAAATTGACAGGGTGAGCCTAGGACATGTTATTTTATGAAAAAGAAGGAAGTGTTCACAGAATGATGACAGTATGTGAGTCCACGTACCACTGAGGATCCAGCCTGAAAGGGCTCCCACGAGCCACACTTAGAATGCACAGTGAATAATGACAGAAATGGATTAGAACACATTGAATGTTTAAAAAGAGAATCTGAGTCCATTCTGATATAAAACATATGGAAGTATGGAAAGTAGGGAAAGGAAAATTGTCTTTACAAAAGAATGCCAACTAGTAAGTACAGAAATAAGGATGAACTGTCACTTTTGCCACCTTCGTAATTAATTCAGGCAAAAATCATGTATTGGTCTGAAGCTATTGGATGAAAGATGGTTGGGAAATAGGATAATCACAGGTCTTGTAGCATCACCCCTCAGATTATGTATTATAGTAGGGAAGGGATATGGTTGTATTTTATCTATGCCTGCATCACCAGCCACCTTTGATAGTAGCATTAGGCAGCCATTCAATTACAGTGGTGGAGGTTGTGAGTCAGGAGCAGGAGGAGCAGTTTGTGTCTGCTCCACAGTCTCCTGGGCCTCATCTGGGAAGACTTGATGGCTGGGAGCTGGAATCACCTGCACCTATCTTCACTGAACGCTTGTGTCAGTGAATGCTGGCTGTCAGTTGGGACCTTTGCTGGGCTCTTGGCCACAACACTTGTAAGTGGTCTCTTGATGTGGCCTCTCTAGGCTTCCACATTATGTGGTGGCTGGATTCCAAGAGCATATAGAAGCACGAGGCATTTTGCGGTCTAGCCTCATTGGTTGCATAATGCCACTTTTGCCATATTTATTCAGCCATTGGTTGAAGCAGTCAGAGGACCCAAGATCCAGGGAGAGGATACAGACCTCACCACGGTGGGGGGCGGGGGGTGTTGGGGCATCACGTCCCATTAGAGTCAGTACATGTGGATTGGGAGACATTGCTGTGGCCATCGCTGGAAAATATCTGCCATGGGATCTTATAATGGAGCAGTCTAGTCGTTACCACCTTAATTGCCTATTACCAGTCATGGGATGCATTGAGAAGGGCACTACATTGCCTCTGTCATTTTTTTTTTAACCAAGAATTTTTAACCTGAATCTAATAATGAGAAAACAATCTTTCACGTCTATATTGAAGGATGATCTCCAAAACAAAAGTCCCAGACTCTTCAAAAGTATCAGTTTCACAAGAGGCCAAAGAAAGGCTGGGAATGCTTTAGATTAAAGGAGGATAAAGAGACATGTCAAGTGAATCCAATGTGTGAACCTTGATTGGATCCTGAATGGGAGAGCAGCATCATTACTGGGGTAATTGGAAAAATCAGATATAGACTATATTAGAAGAACATTGTGCTGATGTGAAATATCCTGAGTGTGTGACAGTTGTTTTATAAAGACAATATAGGAATGTGTCAAAATGTCCTTGTTGTTAGGAGATGGAGCTGAAGTGCTTGGAGGTGAATTGTCATGATGATTGCCATGATGAAATGTGTAAATGTGGTGAAACCCTAACAAGTGATGAATCTAGGTGAAATCTATATGGGCATTTTTCATATTATTCTGCAAATTTTGTTGGTTTGAAAATTTTTCAAAATAAGAACAAGTGTTGGGTAAACTTATACCCAGACTCTCTTCCTTTGTGGCAGAAATAAGATTTCTGCGAAGATGAGGGAACAAAAAAAAAGATTTAAGTGTAAGGAAAAGTAACCATCAGCTCTGCTCTCTGGTTGAGGAGATGCCATTCTCATGTGACAGTGTACTAGGTGTGATACCCCTGGGGTAAGAGGAGGGCAGTGTGGGCCAGCTGACAGTGCCCCTTTCAGTGATGGAAACTCACAGAAAGGAAGTAGGGTGAGTGTACAGTCCTCAGTGTTTTATGGGGACAAAGACTAGAGGGGAGGTTGGGACTGAGTGATGGGCTTTATTTCTAGAAGCCCCTCCTGCAGGGCAGCAGGACCCACCGCCGCCAGGCTCCTCCCTGGCCCACACATGCCTCGGGAGAAAGACCACAGCCAGGCCTTGGATTGGGAGTGGTGACCAAACCCATTAGAAAACAAGATGCAAAATGCTGTGATCTGACGCAGAACAGAACCAAATAGACACCCACAAAGACAGAGTCACCCTGCTGAGATTCCCACATCCCAAGCACCTTACTCTGCCTTTCACCATATTGAATCACTAAGTTTTTAAATATAAACTCATCTGATAACCTTGCCATCTGAGAGGATAATTCTGAGGTATCCAGGTGATGACTAAGGATCTGAGGGAGACCCACTCACACTATCTGGGGAACAAATTCTAGGCCTAGAGAAATCAGTGAGTAAAAGGGAAAATTTAAAAGCCCAGCAAGAGACATATAAAAAGTACATAACATTAGAGGAGAGTTATAGTGCTCAAGGTAAAAACATCTCTCTTTTTTTTTTTTTTTTTTTCGTGTTTTACTGGAGAAAAACTATGTACTCAAGGAAATTAAAGGAAGTCATGGAACAAAAAATAGTGAAAATGATCAAAGGTTCCTTGCCTTGGTTTCTGACATTGTGAGTCAGGCTGTTGAGGTGGAGGCCGGAACATGGATCTAACATGCACAGAATTAGTCTTTGGAATTCCCAAAGAAATCCCAGAGCAAATGGGCAACAGCAATAATCTTAGATGTCACAGGAGGAAAGATATCTGAGTCAGATTCTAAATGGGCAGAGCACACATTTGCAGAACTGCTCACCTGTATGGGAGGACATAGTCTGTGGCCAGGAAAGCTTCCTCAAAAGAAAGTTAATGGCGGCCAAGCCCACATATGTGCCATCTGCCCCAGGCTTGCTTGCACTTTCCAACTGTCCTCGTAGGCCTCCCAGGCTTGCTCTGTATATTTGCTCCTGAATGCGAAATGCAATGGGTAGAACCTGTTTCCTTCCCTGTGTCCTTAGGCAGTGAACAACTCTGCCCCCGCTCTGGGCACCCCACCCCCACACTATGCCCTTTGCCTCTCTTGGAGTCCTGGTGTCTCCCCCAGTGCTGAGTGGTTTCCCTTGTCTGCCTTCGCATAGGGCACTGTGCTGGACATGCTGAGTGCAGCTTCCCCTGGCTACCTGCCCCAAGCCCTGCATCGAGCAGGGCCCTATGTGTGTTGACAGACTTGAATGAATATTGATTTAATACAAGTGTATAGCAAAACTTTTGTGAGAAAAGATGTAAAAGGGCTGACCCTCATTGCCCATCACGAGAAATTTATCACTAATACCACAAGTCGTTGCATCTCAAGATTGCTGTAAAAACAGGATTCAGAGCCCCAGAGTTAGTGCTGAGGGAATGGAAAGGAGCTTCTTGAAGGAGTAGGCTGGAGTATTGGAAGGGTGGACAGGACACTGCTGTGTTTTGTTCTATCTTTTTGCACTTAATGACCATTTTAAACTATTGATTAAAATAGTTCTTTGATTAAAATTAAAACTAATTGAACTTTTTAATAGATAAGTGCTCTGACAAAGGAAAGAACGAGGTACTGCGGGAGAGCGTCTGAAGGTGGGGTCTCCAGGCTGCCCTGGCAGGTGGCTCTGGGCTTATTTGTAAAAAGCATGCTGTTTATATAGCACCCTCCTCCTCGCACCTTCCACTTAAACAAGGACCTCAGTTCTTTTCATGTCCTGGGTTCCAAAGGACAGTCCAGGAGTTCAGATGTCCTTTGTAGATAAGGAATGAATCTCCGGGTCAGCCACTCCCTGATTTATTATCTCGAAACTCCAAACACACATCCTTCTTAGCCCATAGTGTCCTTCTCAAGGTATGCTTAAGTTACTGCCGTCAGAGGCATCTGCCATATACCCTCAGAGCCCCCAAGCTATCCCCAGGTTTCAGCAGGTAGCAGGAAGCGGTGTGGAGTAGTGGCAAGAGTACCACTCTTAGATTTCCACCTGGACCTCCCTCTCCACCTTGCCTCATCCTCTGTAACCTCTCTGAGGCTCCCTTCATGCATGGAGATGCCTGCCTCGGCAACTGTGTCAGGATGGAAGAGGAACTGCTATAAAAGAGTTTTATCAAGAGGAAGGTGCTGTGAAGATTCTGGTTGTGCTACTAAGAAACAGAAGTCTTGATTCTCCACTGCAGAGGTTCCTCTGATGTGAACTGTGTCTCTGGCCTCAACTCCGATTCATTTTCTCAGATACTTATGAATTAATTTCTTTTACAAATCATCTGTTGATGATAATAATCATAACAGCTGCAATTCATTTAACACCTGTTATCGCCAGGCCCTATATTAGACACGTATCAGAAATTACCTTTTTTACTCCTCACAGCAATCTGTGAAGGAAGCAAAGTTACCTCCACTTTATACAAGAACAACTTGAACCTGTCTAAGGCAATATCACACATGCAAGACTTCTGGAAGAGCCAGGACGCTCCTTGTACAGAGGGCTCCTTGATTTGAGGAAGCCCACATGTGATACTGTGAAATACATATTTGGTATTCTGCCCCCGTTTTCTGGCATACAACTCCTAAAATCCTTAGGTTCTCCAAAATGATAAGTTCTCTTTGTGTGCCATGAATGACTGACAGTCAGCAGCCCCTAGGCAGCTTCAGGTTGAGGCTGCTCATTGGAATGACAGAGGCAGGATTCGAGCGTTGGGACTTTCAGCCTCACCCATACATCTGGGGAAGAGAAAGGGGCCGAAGTTAAGTTCATGGCTGATGGTTTAATCAATCATGCCTACATGATGAAACCTCTATAAAAACTCAAACAAGGATTGGTTGGAGAGTTTCCAGACAGCTGAACACTTGGAGGGTGGTGCTCCAAGGAGGGCATGGAAGCGCCACGTCCCTTTTCCCCGTACCTCCCCTACAGGCCTCTTCGATTTGTGGACTGGTACACCTCTGTGTTTCCCCGAGTTCTGTGAGCTCCTCTAATTGAACCCCAAGAGGAGGCTGTGGGAACCCTAACTTGAAGCCAATTGGTCATAAGTTCCAGAGGTCCTGTGACTGGTATCTGAGGCGGGCAATTTTAGGGACTGAGACCTCAACTTGTGGGATCTGCCACTGTCTCCAGGGAGATGGTGTCACAATAGAATTGGAGAACACCCACCTGGTGTCGGCTGCAGAACTGATTGCTTGCTTGCTGGTGGGGAGAAATCCCCACATATTTTGAGTCACAGAAGTCTTCTGTGTTAACTGCTGTGTGGTGTGAGAGCAGAAGAAACATGGTTTGAGTTTTTTCCAGACACAGTGTTTTGAAGCCTGGCTGTGGGAACAGACCATCTTCTAAGGCATACTCCAAACCTTTCCGCCCGGATTACCAGCCACAGCCATCACTGCTGTCCTCACTCTGGGCCCCTGCTGCCTTTGGCCAAATTACAGCGTGTCACACAGCCCCAGCACATCTCGTGTGCCATGGTTTCTAATTCTAAGCCTGTTTTCTTTATGCAATAATACTTAGTATCTGTCTCTGCATACTCTGGGCTGTATTTGTGGATATGAAAATAGAACCTTTTAGAAAATACCTTTTCAAAGCCCCCAAACATCAGGCTTATTTATGTTAAAATCTGTAGATTTTCTCAGTTCTGGTGACATTTCCTGTTTGCATTTGCACAGCTTGGAGAGCAAATATTCACTGATGGGTTACAGATTTATTTTGTCTTCTGTTCCCATTTCTGTAGTTCAAGTCTTAGCTATTCAGGGCATTCATTTTTTGGGAGCAAAATACTTATTTGAATCTGTGGCTTTTCTTTGTATCAAGTTTTCAAAAGAATTCTTTGGTGAAGAATGGTGCAGGCCTTAGGCTGGGACACAGCTGGATCTGAGTCCTAGTTCCTGCACTGGCCAGCTCCAAGCTCCAGGTTCTATGTGTGAAGTGGCATAGACTTCTATGAAAGCACTTAGAGATGGCATAGAGTAGGTGCCCATCACAGGCGAATTCTCTTTCCTGTAGATTAGGCAGCGTCCTGCAAAAAAGAAATCTTTCCAGCTGAGTCTTTTACACCCCTTATTAAACATTCAGCAAGAACCATTTGTGTACTTAATATTTAGCAGTAAAGGAGAGCATTAACTTAATAATTTATACTACATATACATTGAGCTACATTAGCCCCACAAATCCAGCTATCTACCAACATTTTGAAACTGTTCTAAAATTGGAAATTGGAATTCATAGAAGTTGACAAACCATGAAAAAAATTCATCTGTGTGAAGGAAAAGAGAAACAAAAGTATGTGTGTTGTTTTCACTGAGAATTGACCGTAGGAATTGAACTTGTTTTGAATTATTTGGAGTAGTAAAGAGGGTTCATGAAAGAGGTGGGTGAGGAAAAGGATGATTAGAAAATTTGATCTAGCAGTTTTTAAAATTCTTTCTCTTTTGTTTCAACCTCCTTTCCTCTTTTGATTTTCAAGAAAGTCTGAAACTCCAAAACATCAGACAGGTGGGATACTTAATACAAGAGTCCGAATTATAGTGTCCCACTGTCATTCCACATTTTGACATAAAAAATCAGATTATTGGAAAGTCACCATTCTCTGGGGCATGGATCTGTTACCCACCATTTGTGCTGGTGGCAATGTCTCTGCACTTCCTGACTTCCTCTCCTCTCCACTGAGGAGTAGAAGAGTGTCTTAGTGAATGCCCCTTCTCGCTGACCTGAAGGCCAGTCCCGGCACTGGTGTCGGGGGGCAAGTGTGTAGAAAGCCAGTTCGGAGACTCTCAGGCCCTGTGCCATGCCCATTCCAGGGTGAATCTTCATCAGGAAAGGGGGCTTTGAGATTTGAAGGAGCAAGGAGTTGACAATGCTGGCCAGTCCTTCCAGCTCAAGTCAGCATGGGCCTCCTGTTCAGTCTTGAGTTTTGAACACTTGGTTTCAGGGTTTGGAGAATCTACTGTTCCTTTGAGAAACTATTTTTTGATCAGAGTTGTGACTTTCAGATTTGGAGAACAGATTGTTTTTTTTCTCCTACCTTTGAATCCTGTCCTGGCCCAACTCCACTTTCTTCCACTTGTTATCAGAGAGAATGAGCCCCGTTTTACTAAGGTTTCTGGTAGCTACACACTGGCCTGCACTCCTTTAAAGAATCCAGCACCTCAGTGGAAATTAATTTTAAAACATGCATTTCAAAATCAGTTGAATCACATTTGAAAAATGTTTTGTGTAAAAGTTCTTGCTCAAAATGTAACTGAGTTCATATTGTAAGAGATATGAGCTCTTTCAGAGAGTAATGTAAGATTAATTTGTAAAATTTCGGGAAGGTGGTATGTAGCTAAAGAACTATTACTCTGGCCGGGCGCGGTGGCTCAAGCCTGTAATCCCAGCACTTTGGGAGGCCGAGATGGGCGGATCACGAGGTCAGGAGATCGAGACCATCCTGGCTAACACGGTGAAACCCCGTCTCTACTAAAAAATACAAAAACAAAAACTAGCCGGGCGAGGTGGTGGGCGCCTGTAGTCCCAGCTACTCGGGAGGCTGAGGCAGGAGAATGGCGTAAACCCGGGAGGCGGAGCTTGCAGTGAGCTGAGATCCGGCCACTGCACTCCAGCCTGGGCAACAGAGCGAGACTCCGTTTCAAAAAAAAAAAAAAAAAGAACCATTACTCTAACTCCCAGCAGCACCTCATCTGCTGTCAACAGCCTCTGAAGATTCTCTTTTCTTTGGGCAGAAGGGAAAGTGACTGTCCTGTTATTATTTGCACATAAAACAGTTGTGAATTTGTATGTCCTCTTGTTTTGTCACTTTTACTCTCTTTGGCTTCTCCAAAATGAGAAGAGGCCTCTAAGGAGTGAAACCCTAGGAGGGATGATGCTGACAGGAGACATGGAAGGACAGAATTCCCAGGATGAGAATTAGAAGGGCTGGTGCTGGGGGAACCAAGCCTCCTGAGGAGTCTAACTCTGAGCCGGAACGGGCACCGGCAGTAGAGTGGAGCACTGCAGCCATGACAGAAAGAAGGCCGGGGTCTCCGGTGGGAATGAGGAGAGTCACAGATAGGGGAGGCTGCTAGATTGTATCGACTTCAGTAAAAGTCACATTCCCATTGTGACTCTGTTTCCCCTCGTTGCCGTTCAGCCCTGCCTGCTCACTGCTTCTCAGCATACGTTTCCCTCACAACTGCATAGAGAGCGCATAGGCTTAGAACCTGAAGGGCATCAGGATCCAAGAGGAATCAAAGGAAGAAGCAATGTACTGCTGGGGTCCTGGCCTCCTACCTCCTTGGAACTCATTTCAAGTTGCCGTTTACAACCTAGGAGCCTGAGGTGCCTAGGAGCTTTCCAGCCCTTTTCCCAGGCCAGTGCCCCTGTCGGATGGGATTCAGCCTCACTCTGTGGATTCTAGCAGCACAGTGGCCCCACCCCATCAGAAGCCCCAGCTTCTCTTCCACCCTCCCCTCACCCCTCATCTCATCAACACTGCAGTTTCCTTTTTACTTTCATTGGTTGCTCGTTGGCTTTATAGGCTGCTACCTAGCACGGGACTAGGAATCGTTTGCTTCTGATAGCAAAGTTTGATAAATGCTCTATCTGTAGTCTTTCAGATTTTTGTATCTGTGCTGTGGGTTTGAGCTTTGTGTGTCTTCCTGGTCTTTGTGCTGTGAGTCAGCATAGCAGAATGGAAAGCCATCACCTGACAGTCAGCAAGGCCAGAATGGGAATCTTAGCAGTGCCACTTGATTGACTATGTGACCTCAGACAAGCTACTTACTCTTGCTGAGCATCTTTTTTTCCCCCAATCTGTAGAGTGGGGCTATTGATAATTCCTGCTGAATAGCATAGCTGTGAGGATTAATGACCCTGCACATAATTGGTGCTTTAAAAGTGCTAACTTTCATTGTCATGATTTTTCTTTTCCTCCAAGGATGTCTTGGCTTCTTAGATTTAGTGCCATTGTTTCTATCAGCCAGTGCATGTTCTAAAGCTGCCTGTGGAGGTGCCAGTGGAGGTTTGTATGGGAAGATCTGGCTTGGCTCTCATGCAGGAGTATCTGGCTTACTTCCCCCAGCCCTGTGTTATGGCCCAAAAGGGCCCCAGAAAAGTTCAGCGAGTAGCCCAGTGTCTCTGGGCTGGATTGGGGCCTGAAACCCAGATTTTCTGACTTGGGCCTCCTATTCCCATCAACCCTTTGTTCTGGCCTTCGGGGACTCCAGATGCTGACCAAAACATAAGTGATGTCCCTGCTTCCCAGGGGCCTCCCAGAAACACTGTGCATTGGGCCACATTGAACCAGCAACAGCATAGGGACTACCCAGGAAGGCATCCAAGCAGTCAGTGGTGCCCACCCAGCCGGCGCATCCTTTTTGCTGAACGAGAATCACGGACACAGAACATCGGGAGCCTGGCCAGAGTATGCTAGTTGCCAGCTTAAATCCACACCCATTCTTCTTCTTTTCATTGAGATAAGAACTCCACTTTTATTTGGGTGGCAAAGAATCCTACTAATATCCACTTCCTAGCCTCTCTGCAACTAAGGGTGGCTGGTGGCTGAGGACTTTGTTCTAGCCATGTATGTGTGAGCGGGGGGCTGCTGAGGGGCCGTCAGCCAGAGTTCTGCCTACTGCCTCTCTCTGGCTGACTAAAGTGTGGGTGTGGGAGGGAGATCTCCAGTACCCTCTCCTCAAGGGAAGGCGACCTTGAGGAGGGAAGCCACACACAAGGACGGCAGAGCAGAAAGACAGAAGAGCTGGAGGCCCTCTGGACTCTGGGGTTACCACGCCACCAGGACTGCCTGCATCTCAGCTTCTTTTGTAGAGAGAAAAGGACTTTCTCTCCATGTGGTTTGAGCCACTATTACTGTAGGCTTTCTGTTATCTGTAGCTGAATCTAGCCCTAGCTGATAAAGAGCCCCTTGAAACATATTCTGTTATCTAACATCTGAGCTAAGGCACAATGAAGAATTCCCCTTCTGTTGCACTTAATTATATTTATCCATTTAGCCACTCCTCATGCGACAGCCACCAAGCCACTCACTGCACTCCAGCTAATATCACTAGGGTCAATAAGGGATGTTCCCCCTGCTGTGCCCCACCTGCTGCCTGCTGAGATGGAGGAGCTTCTGGAGGCCACCTGGACAAATGATGAGAGTGTTCTGAAAATGATCAGAAGAGCCATCTGGGGCCCCCGGGTTTTCACCAGGGACAGGAGGCAGCCCTCTTCTGGTGAGGAAGGGATGCCTCCTTTGTCTCCTGAGGTGGAGACAAAGCATAGACTTGTTCTCTGGTCACACTCGGGTGTGCCTGCTCCCCCACCATGGAGCAGTGCTCGTTTTCCTATGGCCACATTTTTACATGGGGCTGAGCTGGGTAGCCCCTGTGAGCACGAGGAGCTGACCATGAGGGTCCCCTGGGCTTCCGCTCTGGGGAGACAGTGGGCAAGTCAGCCCCTCATCCCTGTGCAGTACCCCTGCCACAGGGAGGCCCACGTGTGGTGCTTAGCCCCACAGCAGTACTTCTAGTCGGCTCTATATGGGTGTGGAGACACAAAAAACAGGCCTGGTCCCTTGTACGGTGCTAGGAGCCCCAGGAGAGTGGTGGGTGAGTGACCAGCACGGGTTGGTGTGGGGAGCTGCAGAAAGCCCCAGGTGGCTGCGCAGCTCTGTTGGGTCCTTGGAGGCTTCTTGAAGGAGGTGGTGGGGTCGGGGTAGACTAGAAGGCCTAGGAAAGAGGGAAGCAGCTCTGGTGGGCACCAGAGGTGATGTTGAGAGAGGAGCCAGGGCAAGGCTTCTGAGGGCACTGAGGGGCATGGTCTTCAGCCTGAAGGTAGTGGCAGGAGCTGGGGCCACAGTACCAGTTGACTGATGTGTCACTGAGAAGGGCTGCCCTGGAGGCTGCAGACCAGCGTCCTGTGCCTACATACCTGCAGAGCATGAGGCGCTGCGGAGTCCACACACCAGTCACTTCCATGCCGTACCCTAGCCTGGAAGGGGTGACATGCCTTGGACTTGGCAGTTCAGCAACCTGGCGCCCTTGGTACTCGGGCTCCTCAGCACCCACCGGGGCTGCACAGCTCCACCCAGCTCCTGCTGAGCCACTGGCTGGCAGGTGTCTGCAGGAGCAGACTGTGCCCATCACACTTGCCTCTGTGCACAGTGGCCACACTCTCCAGCCACCTGGGCCCCCATGTTCCTGGCTGCCATCGCCTTTATGATTCAGGGATCCTTGCTGCAGGGTATTCTTGTATACCACCACTGCACGTCTTTCTTTCCCTCTGCCTTTTTACACTTCCTTCCCAGAGTCTCTAGAGCTGGGGACTCCGTGAGTGTCAGGAATATTATTTATGTGAAGGAGCCTGTTGCTGCAGCAACCCCAGAAGATGGCCTGGTGCCTGGTCTGCAGTCTCCGACTAGGTCCACAGAAAGTGCTCCAGCAGGGAGGTGTGGGGGTGGACCCTGCTCCTGCGTTTGTGGTTTGTTGGTACCCTGGGTAGAAGAACCATCAAAGGGGCCGAACCAGCAGCCCTGAGCTGACAGCGTTGGTGGGCTCTTTGTCCAGGCCTGAGGCTGACCACAACTGCCACCCTTTCCCCTGTGGGCTGCACGGCCCATGTGGAAAGGGTCAGGTGAAGGGACTTTGAGGTGACCCCCAAGGTGCTCCAGCTCACTGTCGGGGCCTTCCTAGACCATGTGCCAGCCACCTGGAAAGTGGGTGGGTTTCCTGGGTGGCTGAGAGGAGTCCTGCTGGTGGTAGGTGAACCCGGGAGTTGTCAGCATTTTGCAGAAATCATCAATAGCTGAACAAGGGCTGGAGGCTCAGCCACTTCCCAGGCATGCACATGTCCCTCATGAATGGATAGGGCCTGGAGCCAACTCTAGCCCCCAGTGCTGACTGCTGTGGTCCTGCAAGGCTCGGTGACACAGGCACATGAGGTCCCTTGGTTTTCGGTTGGCGGGGGGGTGTTGGGAGAGGGCTGCAGTGTCCCACCTAAAAACAGGCACATTGGGTTAGTTCCATCAGACCCACTGATGGACTGTGCCTGTACAGCCCCAGGACTCCGTGAGGCCCCTGGGGGACAGAGTCAGGAGGGGAGGTTGGGGATGAGAATAGGGACTGGGCTCTGTGTCATATACACAAAGCAGCAGTGCCTGCATTTCTGTAGCTGTGGGGCTTCTGAGTAAGAGTCCACTTGAACAACAAACAGTTCTTTAGCCTAAATTTAGGCTAAATTTAGGCTAAACATCTACACTGTGCTAGATGTTCTCTAAGAACCCTACTAAAGCAACATTGTAAGATTTTATGATTATTTGTATAACTTAATAAGTAACACCTTCAGTGGCTTGATTTTTCCAGATGTATTTCTGAGCAGCGGTTCTCAGCCTGTTTCTGTCCCTAGTCCACCTCAGGACTATGGCTCTTCCCTCCAAGGCACAGTGTCTCACTTTGACTGGGGTTCCCCAGGGAGTGAGGAGGGAATGTTGGAGATGGGGAGGCATTGAAGCTACATGGTACTGAATTTCTCAGTGAAAAAGGTTGTAAGGGACTTTTTAGGAAGTGCCCAGTGGGATTGCAATTTGGCCAGGGGGCGGATTAGGATGGGGTGAATTTTTAGCAGCTACTATGTACCAGGCACTGCCCTGGGTGCTGGGGAGTCAGAATAAACAAGACATTGTTTCTTCCCCAGGACATATCCTAGTAGGGAAACAGCCAGTAGACCAGCACGCTGTGGAGACGTGTCAGGCGCTGGTAGGGTGCTGCAGCCCAAGTATACCGTGTTGGAAAGGCCTGGGGGTTGCATTAGCTGGTCCTGTGGAGCCTCCCTAAGCAAGTAACACTTGAGACCTGAATGTGGAGGTGGGAGTCATGGAAGCGATCGAGGGGTAGATCTGGATCCAAGCTCTGGGAAGATCCTTGAGCAGAAGGCAGAGCTGACGGCAGGGCTTTGAGGTGGAAATGCATCTGCAGGTTTACAGAGCAGGGGGATGGCCAGTGCACCAGGAGTCTAGTGGGAGAGGGGCGGCAGGGGTGAGGCCAGTGAGGGGCAGGAGGGCCCTATTAGATAGGCCTCGGTAGGGGCCAGGAGGCAGTTCCATGGTCATCCCACAGGGATGAGAAGCAGATGTGACTTTGTACTTTGGGAAGATGGCTGCAGCTGCCTTGAGGAGGGTAAGCCAGTAGGGTGAGTCTGGAACCTAGAAGATCCATTAGGAGGTGGCTGTTCAGCCATCCCATGTGAAACGGGGCGGCTGGAACCAGGGTTGAGGGAGTGGGGTTGTGAGAAGTGCTTGGGCTTGAAATGTGTTTGGGGTAATGACACCTTACTGATGGGCTTGAGGGGTTAAGTAAGACGGAGCTAGATCAAGGGCAGCCTTAGGCTCCTGGCTTGAACCACTGGGTGTGGGGAGAGAGAAGAAAGGCTGGTGGCAGGGGGCATGTGAGTTGGAACTAGCCGTGTTCCAGATCTGCGACGGTGGCCCTGTGTTCTGGGGTAATGAAATCTAAGCCACCGGCTTTTGGGAAGCACCTGTGCTTGTCACTGAGCTGGAGTGTCCAGGAGAAGCATCCTGTGCAGCCTGTGGCAGACATCGCAGGGGCCTTGGTCCAGGCAGGGGCCAGCGACAGTGTCTCACAGCCTACGTGTTGCACGGTTTTTCTCATGGGGACCCAAAGCCTCAGCTCTGAGCAAGACACCGGGGGGATCCTCTGTGCCTACTGCAGCTCCTCCTCTGGAGGATGTCATTATGGCCCTTTCAGCGCCAGCCTGGGCGGGCTCAGCTCCAGCATTGAGTCCCGTGCTTGTACATTCCTGGAGTCCCTCTCATGAGAGCTGGTTGTTCTTTAGTTAAGGCGCTATGACTTAAAGAGACTACAAAACCTCAAACAACAGCCATGGAAACATTATAACCCAGCTGGGTTTCTAATCCATGCACGTCATCCAGCCCAGCCCCTGACTCTATCCAGAACATTCTTCCACAGCATCCCCAATAAATGGCTCCTCACCTTGGTCTTTCCTGCCGTAGGGTGCTCACAACTTCACAGTGTAGTTCCTTTCTTTGCCTACAGCCCTGAGACTTAGAGCTGCTTCAGCGTTGGGCACCCCTGAAATTCCTGCTACATGGTTTTGCTTCTGCCCTCCAGGGGCACACAGGTCCATCCCTAGCCCACATCCAGCTTTCAAGACCCTGAAGATGGCATATGTGCCCCTTTCCTTCTCTGCATAAAGCCCCCCTTCTCCAGACTGTATTCCCTTACTCTCATTTCCGTATGAGATATGAGTTTAGAAACTCCTGAGGAACTGGCATGCTCTGTTCCTCTTAGATTCGAGGCCTAAAAACAAACGCAACTCCTCCGCTGTAACACAGCGCACCCATGCCTTGCCTGGCACTTCTGCCTGCCATTGTGTCTGTCTCAGGTGAAAGTGGTGCTGACTGGGCATGATTTCCTTTTCTCAAATAGTTCTTATTTCCTGAAAGTCTCTTCAGCTCAGTCTTTTTTTTTTTTTTGAGGCAGTCTTGCTCTGTCTCCCAGGCTGGAGTGCAGTGGTGCAATCTCAGCTCACTGCAAGCTCTGCCACCTGGGTTCAAATGATTCTCTTGCCTCAGCCTCCCAAGTAGCTGGGATTACAGGGACCCGCTATTATGCACAGCTAATTTATTTTCAGTAGAGATGGGGTTTTGCCAGGCTGGTTTCGAACTCCTGGCCTCAAGTGATCTGCCGTCTCGGCTGGCCTCCCAAAGTGCTGGGATTACAGACATGAGCCACCATGCCCAGCCCGCTGATTTATTTTTAATTGAGTGATCTCTAGGCTTTGAATAGAACAGTATATAATTATTTGGATTCCTGAGGATAGCAGGTTTTTTCTCTCCACTCTCTGTCATTGAGGTGCCTTATAGCCCTGAGTGACTCATTCATATTCTCTACTTTGTCTAGCCCTGTGGGAATTGACGACCTTGCCACCAGTGCTCTGGCCTCCTTGAATGAGGTCAAGACAGACATTGAGCATGCCTAATAGTTTCTATTTCTTGCTCAGGAATTGTGATAAAAGCCATTAATCCAATGAGTCCTAGTCCTTTATTACAAAAGATAAAATGACAGTGCAATGATAGTGAGGCTCCAGATTCAGGGGTTCAGTCTATAGGGAAATTTGCCTATGAAAGGAACCCCCATAGCCAGCAGGGCTCTACCTGAGGAGAAACACTGAACCCCGCTAAGGGGAGATAGTTAAAGCATGGCTTGGTTGGGCCAGACCCCTTCAGCAGAGTACAGATGCATTGACTATCCTGGGTGTCCTGTGCAACCCTGCTCCTAGGCCTGGAAGAGAGGCCACCCAAAAACAGGTGCCTGAAAGCTGTGGGAGAAGCAGCCAACTCCTGGGGGATGTGCATTAGATGTCCTGGTGCCCCTAACCCCAGAAGGGATGGTGACTGGCAGAGTAGGAGGCAGCTGGGCTTCGAGATGGCCCTGCCCTAGGCGGGGGCTGTGCTGCTGAGAGGGCTGCAAACACACCTCCAGGGCTCCACCCAGAAGAACCAGGTGCGTTTAGGAGGTTGTGCTTGGCTATTACCCGGTTAGGTTTTTGTGTTTTCCTCACCTTTGTGATTGTCCTTCCTCTAGCTGGGAGGCAGCTGCGTCATGGTAACACTTCAAACCCTTTTCCTGAGATGCCCCATGGCACACCCAATGTCCCCCCCCCCCTTGCTTGAAGCCATATGTTTTTCTTAGACACAACCTGGCACTGCCCAGTGAAGGCCCAAAGAAGTGACGTGCTGCCCCTTGGGGGCTGGTCCTTCCTCAGCGTTTGCCAGGAGCCCAGGGGTCTCTTAAAGGCACACAAGGGTCTTTGTGAAGCAGGTTCTCTGTTCTTTGGGGCCACTTGAGGCTCATGAAGAATTCAGGCCTTTCCAAGACAAAGGACAGACATTAAACATATGGAGAAAGGGGCATGGAATGCAGGATGCTGTTGTGCACGGAACAGGATGGATGGGAGCGGCATTTGGAAGACAGGAAGCAGTAGGGGAGAGGAGTTCTGTTCCAGACTAGATGCTCCTCAGGGACAGGGCCCATTTCTTCCTCAGTGTGTGCTCAATCCTCAGCACCGCGCAGGATACCCAATAGGCCATCCAGCCGGCGTCAGCACACACCCATGACAGTGGGAGGTAGATTGAGTGTGAGCTCCCAGCAGACGGAGCAGGAGGCTGGTGAAGGGGTGGTGTTGGGCACATAAAGGAGGTCTGGAGGGATCACAGACTGGGCCATACAGCTGCGGCGGGAGCAGCACTGCAGTTGTCCTTCCAGTGTGTGCGACAGCAGGAGATATCTGGAGGCACTGCAAAGACACGTGCAACAAAAGGTGCTTTCCATTCACCTCTTCATGTAATTTAAAGAGCCACATGTGTACATGGTAAAACATTTCAGTCAATGCAAGATTGAACATCTTTTTTCTGCCAACCCCTTATCCCACTCACCAGAGAGTAGCCACTATTAACACTTTCTTACGTATCCTTTCAGAAATTTGTAATGCATATTCAAGCATATACTTTACCCAAATGAAATCACATGATATTGTTCTGTAGCTTGCTTTTTTCACCTTAATAATATGTCTTGCAGTTCTTTCTCTGTTGTATATATAAACCTTTCTCATTCTTGCTAATGGTTGCATAGCTAAAATCATAATAAACCTTTCTCATTCTTGCTAATGGTTGCATAGCTAAAATCATAGATTCTTCAAGCTGAAAGGAACCTTCAAATCAGTGTGATCTAATTGCCTCATTTTGCTAGAACCTGGAATGGTGAGGTGACTTGCCGGAGGGCACAGTGAGTTAGCGGAAGGAAAGTATTCCTCTGAGAGCTATTTAGAAGGAAGAGCTTCATGAGGGTCTGGGTGCTGGGGTGACAGATAGGAATGACCATTACTGGCTGGCTGCATTTCATCAGCAGCAGCATCTGTGTCCATCATTCCAGGCTATTTGCAGCAGGAGAAAAGAGGGAGGACTAGAGAGAGGAAATAATAGCCCTCTGCACACACTGAAGTTGA
Organism: Theropithecus gelada; assembly: GCF_003255815.1. Taxonomy (NCBI): domain Eukaryota; kingdom Metazoa; phylum Chordata; class Mammalia; order Primates; family Cercopithecidae; genus Theropithecus; species Theropithecus gelada. Next base: position 46,583,055 of record NC_037669.1, read on the forward strand.
GTTCACAAGATACTTGGGTGGAAATGTCATTTGGGCCACTAGAAATTTGTGTTCAAGTTCCAGTGAAAGGCCCTCTGTCTTGAGCAACAGAACCAAACACCCATTATTTGGAGAACAAGTGTTTTCCTAGAAATCACTAGATTTTGTATGTGTCCCTTTGTAGTTCTTTTTAGGCATGGAAACAGAGCTGGTTGCAGGAGGGTGTGACTCCTGCTGGCCCCAAACTTGTTCCTTTGCTGTATTTGCTGACCCCATCCCCCACCCCTTTCAGTTCCTTCTGGCGTCCTGCCATGTGACTTAGGTTGGTAGGAATAGGCATGAGCGAAAGCCTTCTAAAAGGCCTTAGGGCAGCTGCTGTGTGTGGCTGCCTGCTTGCCATACAGAAGATGGATCAGAGATGAGACCTCTTGCCTCTGCCGCACCGAAGGATAGGGTGTTTATTCACTGCCAAGCCTCTGGCTCACGGTGTGCTAGTGAGAGCTGGGAGGGCTCTGAGAGATGTTCTGGCTCAGCAAGTCCCACCCCGGGGTCTCTGTGCCCCCCAGGGTTGCCTATTCATTTGCCAGGGTGGAAGATGTGAAACCACAGCCTAGGAAGGGCACATCTTCCTGGAACGTCAGTTTTACATGAAGCTTTGAGGGGAGAGATGCTATTTTTATATTAAAGCAAACATTGATATTATGAAATAGCATGGAAAAGTCAAGTTACTTTTCAAGATAAAACAAGCAATTTCAAAGCAATTTTATCTTCCCTTGCCTTGGGCAACTTCAAGCTTTAACCCCTACACCCTGGAGGGCATATGTTCTCTCTCCTCTGCTCTTTGGGACTTTGTCAAAAAGTACTTTAGATTGGGGTAGTCTTCTCAATAAAATGAACTTTATCTTAAAGATGTACCTACCCCAGAACCAGGAGGTGGCAGGGCCCTGGACGGCTCCTGGCCAGGTCTCTGCCCTCTCTGTGCTTAGCTGTATTTGCTCCCTGCTGCCCGGTCTCCACATAGCCCATCTGCTTTTTCTGGTCTCTCAGAGTTCCTTTCATCTTTGGTCGACCTCAGCCCCAATCCCCCAATCCTCTTGCATTACCTCCATTGCCAACTGGCCACTCACTTCTTTGTCTATTCCCAAAGGAAATCTGCTTGGCCCAGCTTCTCTTCTCATACCTGATCAACCCGGCTGTGGATCTGCTGCCCTGTGATCAGATCAACTGAAGTGAGGAGTTCAGGGGCCTCTCATATGAGACATGTTTCCCTAGATGTCAACCTCTAGAGTGGCAGGAGTGGGCTAGCAGACCCTCGAAGGGTACGTGGACTCATGCATGATGCTCCAGTTCAGCCAGCTGGAGCACAGATGAGACATGAGGGCTAGAGAGGGAAACGGTGAGTGGTGGAGATGGACCCTCACCTCCTGAGACTTCTTTCCCAGGACCTCGCTTTTCTGCATTTTCCCTGTCCCATCCTTTCAGTTTGAAGGAACACCTCCTACTGCTGTAGTCCAGGTTACCAGTGAGGACCTTAACCTGCCAGAGTGCATCAGCATAGACTCCCCAACATGGATGAGGTGTGGAGAGTCAGATGGGAGCTGAAGGGAAGGGATGAGGGGCAGAGCATCAGTGTGGGGTCCTGATGTACGGCCTGTGCTGTTCGGGGATAGAGAGCTGCGCTGACAGGGTCCCCCAGCTGGCGCACACTCCCCAGGGTCCCACAGACGCTGCTGCTGCAGCAGGGCTAGCATCTCTGTTCATCGAGACTGGCTGCATTTCAGGAACCATTAATCCTCTTTGTATCTCTAAGTACTATGACCATGGACAAGGTTCTCTTCACAAGCATGCCGTGGTATCAATAGATAACGACTCTGAAAGATTTTTCTTCTTTTGGATTAATATAGTGGTGATGCTGTGGGTTAATGTGCTAGAGACAAGGTGTTACTCTTTTAACTAGGACATTATTAACAGAGCAAACCTGCTTTTTCATCTGATTTTATCCTGTGCCTGTTTCTTACTAGCTTTTTACTGAAGGACTTTTTTTTATTCCCTATTGTCTGATGCAGAAAGTGTAGACAGTTCGTGGTTTTGGGAGTCAGACAGACCTGGGTTTAAATTTTTCCTCCACTACTCACTGGCTCTGTGACCTTGAACAACATTCTTCATCTCTCTGAACCTGTTTTCTCAGCTATAAAAAGGAGACGATGTTCCCAGCCTTCTCTGGCTGATAGGATTTAATGAGATCACTTGCAGTGGCACTTTGAGCCTCTAGCCATTCTGACCGTTTTTCAGTTTGTCCCCCTAGGCCCTTTGGCTCCCCATTTGCTCTGCCTGGAATGGTCTTCCCTTCCCTGTCCCTTCCCTCCAGCTGCCTGGTACCTTATGGGCATGTACACCCCAGCATAGGAGCCCTCTGCATGTGGACAGTCCTGGGTTTTCTACCAAGTGGGATTGTGGCCCTAGATGAGTCTTTCATTCTCGGTCTCTGCCTGTGAAGTGGGGAACATGGAAACTCCCACAGGGTCGCCATGAGGACCACCCTGGTGCATGGAGAGGCCCCGCAAAACCTGTCTTGCGAATACTGTGCTCTGCTGATTGGCAGTGGCCTCCTTCTCTGTTACAGTTTTTACAGGCTCGGGCAGCTGTGGGTGGGGCCCTTCAGGTCCGCAGGACCCAGTGCAAGATCAGCACCCTGCCGCCAGCCCAGCTCACACCCCCTGGACTGTCCTTCCAAAGTCAGGCTGGGAATGAGGTCCCCATGCTCTTCCCCAGTAAAGCTGAACACTAAAACTTGGGAAAGTTTGTTTTGTTTTGCTATTTGCTTGCCCCTCTGGGCTTCCCTTTATTTCCCAGCTGGGAAGTCACCAGGAATAGACACAGTTACTTATTTACTGAGCACCTGAGTTGTGCCGGGCACGGCGCTGGACACGCATCTGGCCAGCTAGGGCACAGAGGAGATGTGGGGACTGGAAAGGAAAACAGGGAGATAAGGGGTTTTATATGGAATTATATTTTGGAATTGGTTAGAGGCATTGGTGGTGAATTAATTAATTAATTTACTTTTTAATTTTTTTGAGATGGATTTTTGCTCTTATTGCTGAGGCTGGAGTGCAGTGGTGCAATCTCAGCTCACTGCAACGTCTGCCTCCCAGGTTCAAGTGATTCTCCAGTCTCAGCCTCCCAAGTAGCTGGGATTATAAGCACCCGTCACCACGCCCAGCTAATTTTTGTATTTTTAGTAGAGATGGGGTTTCGCCATGTTGACCAGGCTGGTCTCAAACTCCTGACCTCAGATGATCTGCCCTCCTCAGCCTCCCAAAGTGCTGAGATTATGCACGTGACCCACCATGCCTGGCTGTGAATTTATTAAATGCCACTGAAATATTCACTTTAAAATGGTTAAATTTGTTATGTGAACTTCACCTCAGTAAATATTAAAAGGAGGAAATTGGTAAGATGGGAAGTAGTAAGTACATCAAATGTACATGTGTTGAGGGCCTGTGGGGCATTTGGTTCCCACAGGCAGTTAGACACAGAGGTGAGGCTCTGGGTGCCACCACTGACTCTGAGGGTCTCAGGCTAACATTGTTTTCTTCAGTGATGTCTAAAAGAGTAGACTATGTAGCTCAAGTTTACTGTAACTGCCTTTCTGTGCAGTGTTTGGTGGGATCTGATGACATTGTTCTGGGCCAGGTGGCTAAATGTTGAGATGCCCAGGTTGTGTGATAGGTTTAATTACCATATTGGAAAAATGCTAAGAAACACATCAACATTAACCCACAGAGTTTTCCTTATTCCTATCCTGGTCATTGTTTTGATTACGATTTAGATAAAGATGAAGAAACCTACTCATCAAATCTGCAAAATTTTCCAAAGCTTGGATGGGTAGTAAATGTGTTGAATGACCGTCAAAGACATTTGCAGTATTGGGCTGCCTGGAATCCATTTTCCTTTCTTCGGTGTCAGTATCTGAATTTTCGTTTGGAAACCTTCCTTTTCTATTGATATAGCCCATGCATTTCTGAGTGAGATGAACCCAGTGCTAATTCTAATGTGTTCTCCAAGTCACTGATGTTGATGTACATACACCATCCTCCTGTCTATCGTGGTTGCTTTAGATGACACAGCCCACCCAGAAGACAGAAGAGAAGTTTGGGGACCTGGGAGAAATAATCCCTTGGGCTTCAGAGAGCACAGCTCTTTTTTGATTTCATCCATTCACCTTTCCTGGTCTTGAGAGTGCCCTTCCATAGCGCATTGGAAAGGGACACTTTGTCCTCCTGCTGCAGCCCTCAGCAGGGCAACCGAGAGGAAAACCATGCTTAGCATGAACCTGACCTGAAGAAGGCAGAGCCAGGAGATGGAAATCACCAAATTTGTGGTGATCTCATCTAGCCACTTGATTTGTACAGCACCACTGGATGTTAAAGTTGTGAGAGCCAATAATTCCCTTGAGCTGATCAGACCACTTTGATTCTAGTTGTCTGTTACTTAAAACCAGCAGTGTCCTGATTGTCACAGTGGTAAGTCAGTCTCCCACAATCTCACCGGATCCTATTTGTTAAATTGTATGTTTTTAAATTTTTTTGTGTTGAAATTTGACAGGAAAAAGTATTGGGCTTTTTTGCTATGTCCCAGAAAACTCACTGTACATGTAGTGTGTAGCAACATGAACGGAAAAGACCTTGGGAGTTTTCCTTGACATTAAGCTCAGTGTGATATGGAGTTGGAGACCAGATCTTAACTCTAGCCTTTTTACTGCCTACCTCTATGTCCTGGGAAGATCAGTTGACTTTTCTGAGCCTGGCATGTATCGCCTGTCAAATGGAGTGACACCTACCTTTCCAGTGTTGTGAGAATCAGAGGAGATACTGTTTGTAAGTCACTCAGCTTTCTGCGTTAGGCCATTCTTGCATTGCTGTAAAGAAATACCTTTGGCCGGGCGCGGTGGCTCAAGCCTGTAATCCCAGCACTTTGGGAGGCCGAGACGGGCGGATCACGAGGTCAGGAGATCGAGACCATCCTGGTTAATATGGTGAAACCCCGTCTCTACTAAAAAGTACAAAAAAAAAAACTAGCCGGGCGTGGTGACGGGCGCCTGTAGTCCCAGCTACTTGGGAGGCTGAGGCAGGAGAATGGCGTGAACCCGGGAGGCAGAGCTTGTAGTGAGCTGAGATCTGGCCACTGCACTCCAGCCTGGGCGATAGAGCGAAACTCCGTCTCAAAAAAAAAAAAAAAAAAAAAAAAAAAAAAAAAAAAAAAAAAAAAAAAGAAATACCTGAGGCTGGGTAATTAATAAAGAAAAGAGGTTTAATTGGCTCACGGTTCTGCCGGCTGTACAGGAAGCACAGTGCTAGCATCTGTTTCTGGGAATACCTCGGGAAACTTCCAGTCATGGCAGAAGGCGAATGGGGAGTAGGTGTCTCACATGGCTGGAGCAGGAGCAAGAGAGAAGGAAGGGAGATGTGACACACTTTTTTTTTTTTTTTTTTTTTTTTTTAGACAGAGTTTCCCTCTTGTTGCCCAGGCTGAAGTGCAATGGTGCGATCTCAGCTCACTGCAAACTCTGCCTCCCAGGTTCAAGTGATTCTCCTGCCTCAGCCTCCCAAATAGCTGGGATTACAGGCATGTGCCACCACGCCTGGCTAATTTTGTATTTTTAGCAGAGACGGGGTTTCTCCATGTTGGTCAGGCTGGTCTTGAACACCCGAACTCAGGTGATCCGCCCATCTCAGCCTCCCAGAGTGCTGGGATTACAGGTGTGAGCCATGACGTCTGGCCAGGTGCGACACACTTTTAAAAAACTGGATCTTGCCTGACCTCACTCATCACCAAGGGGATGGCACTAAGCCATTCATGGGGGATCTACCTTCATGATGCAAACAGGCCCCAGGCCCCACCTCCAACACTGGGGAGATGTTGACATGATATTTGGCAGCGACAGAGATCTGAACTGTATCACCAGCACAGCACTTGGCACAGAGCAGGTGCTGAAACAGCTTCACAGGGGCAAGTGGTGATGCATACCATCAGCTTCAAGAAGGAAAAGGCTAACTCTGACTAACTTACTGGCTAAGAAACGTGTAACAGGAGACCCAGGGTGGTGTAGCCTACATGGTCGGCTTCACCCATAAACTGCTCATTTCTCTGACTCTTAGTTTTGCCCTCCTCTGACGGGAGACGCTGTCTGTGTCTCAGAATTCCTGGCAGTCGTCCTAAGTTTCACTCATCCTGACTGGACCACCTTAGTTACTCATCAGTCCTGTGGCCAGGGCACTGGAATGCACTAGTTGGCCTGACCTCAGTCGCATCCTGCCACCTGTGGATCGGGGGCTGTAGTCCACTTCCCTAGAAGTACATGGATTCCCCATGGGAAATGGGAGCTATCAGAAAGGGAGAAAAGGAATGGATGCTAAAGAGGCCACCAACAGGAATTGACTCAAATGGAACCATCCAAATGCAGTCTAAGACTGTGTCTCTGAAAGTATAATACGTATGAGAAAGTCCTACTCAGACTACATCTTAGATTTATATTTCATTCTGGAACATAGATCAGTTGAGGCTCTTTTCAAAGAGTGCAAGCAGGATTTGGGGAACATTTGAAATTATGCCATGTGAGGAAGGGTGGTGCTAGTAAGAGAAGACTCAACAGCGTCATGATAACTAGAGGGTCACGGTTCTCCTGTGTGACCACATGTGTGAAAGTGGTGCCAGTAGCCACTGTCACTCATTGAGTGCTTGTTGCACTGCCCGGCATTGTACTCAGCTTTCCCCCTGCATTGTCTAATCCTTTAGTATTCCTCTGAGGGAGGGACCAGATCTACTAGATAGCTACTCCTACTGCCCTCATTTGTTAGATGAGGAAACAGGAACACGCAGGTTAAGTAATTCGTCCTAAGGCATAAAACTAGTGAGTGGAGAACCCAGGATTTAAACTCAGGTCTCCAGTTTAAATTCCAGATTCCCTGACCTTACAACAATGATTCTCAACATCAGCTGCACATTAGAATATCTTGGGAGAGCTTCTGTAAGATACTGATGCCTAAGGCCCACCCTAGACCAGTAATCAGGGTCTCTGTGGTGTGGGGTGGGCTCAGGCAGAACGTGTAACAGTGGCTCAGGTATTTGCCAGTGCACAGCCAGGGTTGGGGACCACTGGCCTAGAGTCAAGGGCCACAGCATGGCTGCCTTCTAGAGCCCAGTGGGAACTGCAGATACATGAAGGATAGAAGGACTATTAGGAAGAGGAGAGCAAGACCCAACCAAGGGCATTCATATTTTTAAAAAATCAACGTAGGCTGGGTGTGGTGGCTCAAGCCTGTAATCCCAGCACTTTGGGAGGCTGAGGTGGGTGGATCACGAGGTCAGGAGATCGAGACCATCCTGGCTAACACGGTGAAACCCCGTCTCTACTAAAAATACAAAAAAATTAGCTGGGCGAGGTGGCAGGTGCCTGTAGTCCCAGCTACTCAGGAGGCTGAGGCAGGAGAATGGCGTGAACCCAGGAGGCAGAGGTTGCAGTGAGCTGAGATCATGCCACTGCACTCCAGCATGGGCGACAGAGCAAGACTGTGTCTTAAAAAAAAAAAAAAAAATCAATGTAGTGCTTGGAACCAAGACCCCTAGAGGCCTCCCTTCTGCACACCCAGTGCTCCTCAGAGCTCACACACGTGAACCACCTGCAGGCTTGTAAAGAGCAGGTGTGGAGAAGGGTCTGAGAGATTCTGCATTTCCAACAGGCTTCCTGGCCATGTTGGTGCTGCTGGCACGGAAGACATCTTTTGAGTAGCAAGGCTGTATACTGCCATACTGCCGACGACTGAACAGGCAGAGATTAAGTCAGGAGTCCGTGGTGAGTTCCCTGCGAAGGAAGGTCAGGAGGCATGCTTGTAGCTGCCTGCCTGGGGGCACGGCCATCTCCTCGGGGTATTCTGAGGGGAACTGGGGCCTGCTCTCAGGAGTGTGGCTGGCCGCTGTCAGGAGGGCTGAGCATCTCCAACACTGAGAAACGCTGAGTGCAGTGCCTTGTCCAGCCTTCCCTCCGCACTCCACCTGAAAGCGGAACTCTAGGATCAACACAAAGAGCAGAAGCATCTGTTAATGCCTGCTTGGCCCAAATGCACAGTGTCTGTAGATCTGAGGCAGAGAACCACCCCCGCCTTCAGTCTGAGCAGCCGCACTGGATCCTCAGGGCATAACGTCCCTTAACCCTGGAATTCCCTCCCAACCTTGGATTTCCCAGATTTTGGGTTGTCCTTGGATTTTTTTACTCTTCTACTCTGTTGCAGAGAATCGTAGCAATCCACAACTGTCAAGACCCTGTACAATCTTATTCAGGGGTCAGATCGCTAGTAAGTAGCAGAATCAGAATTAAAATTCGTGTCCCTTGATTTTTTAAAAAATGTCTTGTGCTGTGCATTTTGTTTTCAAACTCTTTAGATATTCATTTAGTCGAGTATGTTTTTGCAAATGTAAAAACCAACCACCCAGCAGCACCAAGGCATGGCTGGCTGCCTAGCCTTTGTGCAGATAGTGGTGCCACCCAGCTGGATGGCCCTGCCTCCTCCCACACCCTGCCAGTGGAGTGATTATGGCAGTAGATTTCCTTGTTGATCCTGTTTACTCCAAGCACACTGTGGCATTCCCTCCTTGTCTGCCCTCACATGGCTTCTGTCCCAGGTTAAATGCTGTTCTGTACTTTGCAGCCATTTGAAGCTCTCTACCTTCCTTTCTACTTTAACACCCTCTCCCTGGCCTCAGGTTGGCTCCAGGGGATCCCATCCTCATCTGCAGGCCCTGGGTCTAGGTAGGATGAGATTTACCTTTCACATACCATAGCATAATTTTAAAAATTTGTTTTTATACATCACTTTAAATGGGACTTTGATCTTGTGCCTTTAACTGTTGATCAGGCATTTCTTCCATGAAGTTTTTCTTGAATAATCCCATTCCTCTGAACACTTTTTCTGTTATCTTTTATACCAAAACACAAACCCTTCCCTCATACTGTCTCCTACAGGGACAGTGTCACAGAGCTGCCTCTCACCCCTGGTTAGTCCCTCCTCTTACAAATCACTGGATAGATTTGGTTAGCCCTGTAGTCTTCAAAAATTCCTGTGTGTGCCCTTTCCAGGAAACTATAGGCTAAAGTCCCTTGTATGTGTCTCCTCTGGGGCTCCCCTGCCAAAGTCCACCAAAGAGGTGGGTCATTCCCACTCAAACACTTGTCTTGGCCACTTGCAGTGAAAAATATCTCTGGGATGACACTCAGCACTCCCCCAAAGGCTGATGGCTGCTGTTTAGTATTCAGTGTGAATCACCTTGTTAAAAAGCCTGTGCGGCTATTGCTAATTAACACAGCTTTATGCTTATCTGTTGCTCTACTCTTTGCAAAGTCTCTGTGTGTGTGTGTGTGTGTATACATACATATATACACACAACTACATACAGCAGCAGCATATGCACACCCCAGTAATGACTGAAATGATAGATTCAGCCACAGACCCAGAAGAGGCATGGTCTAGAACACTCGGCTGTAAGCCTTGGACTCCGCATCATGGCACCAACAGAGAGAGAGTGACATAGAGGGATCTTTTCTCTTCCTTCTCACGAATGCCAGTATTTCTGGGAGGGTCTCACCTAAAGCCACTCTCACTAACACTCTAATTAGCAGTTCACACTGTAGCAAGGTTTAGATGGCAGCCAGCCAGCTGTGTTAAGAAATAGGACATGGAATAGATGTCCTAGAACGAGGTGCCTAGAAGGAGAAGGGTAGGGTGCCCTGGTGGAGGAGGGAAGGGGCTTGAGCTAGGATGTGAGGTATTGAGGCATGGCTTTTAGGACTGCCCCTGCTGCCTCCAGGAGGCTAGGCCGGGGGCGGGAGCAGTGGACTTGACTACCTTAAGGTAGAGGTGATGAGGGCAGAGCAGTCTGGAATGTGTCACATCCAGAATGAGCCAAGAAACAGCGCCTTCATTCATATTTCAAGCAGGCATCTGTCAGACCCATGGTTGGCCAAGCATTAAGCCATCAAGGTAAAAAACTGACTCTGAGCCCATTCGGGTCCCAGTCTAAGCCGGGGAGACAGGCATGTCAGCAGATGATTGCAGTGGAAAATGCCACTGAAAAGTGTCTTGGTACAGCACACTGGGAAGGAAATGATTAGTTTTGCCTGGGAGAAGAATGACATTGTTCAGCAGAGATGACCTGGTTGTTGGGTCTCAAAGCATGAACAGGAGTTTCTCGGGTAGACAGGGAAGAATTAGCAGAGGAAAGAACATCTAGAACATCATGGCGGCTTGGAAACAGCAAGGCATTGTAGGAGAAGTGCAGCGCCTATGGGGACAGTGCCAAGATTATTTACCAGAGAGGGCCCGACCTCACAGGGGGCGTCTTGGATGTCATGCTGCAGGCAAGGGGAACCGTGCAAGTTCTCAGCTGAGAGCTGTAGAGGAGGGTTGTCCCTATAGCCGCAGTCAGGGGATGGAGCAGCAGGGTGGCCAGGATGGGGGTTATGTGAGATGCATCCTTGTGTTTGTCCACTCATAAGATGATAAAGACTGAATGAAAGCAGTGACAGGGAACAGAAAAGGAAGGAGTCAGGTAACAAGCAAGGAGACAGGGTTCTCTGAATTTGGTTGCAGCCTGAGATAGGGACCCATGGGATAGGAAGCAGTGGTGAATGACAGGTAGCCCTCCAGGAGCTGGATAGCTAGTGGTATTCAGTACTTTAAGAACTGCAGGAATCAGGGACATGATGCGAGAACCAAGGGACGAGGGCATGTAACAGGAGAGTTCTGGAAAGAGAATGACTGGCAGAGGGAAAGAGGAAATATGAGTGGGATCAGATCATTGATGGAGCACAGTTCTGATGAGGGCCAAGCCTTCCTGAGTAGACGCTGCACAGACGCCATCAGATCTGCGTCTTAGACTCCAGCCCGTCCTCAGCACCTCACTCCCACTCCAGCTGCTATCTTGACTTCCCCACCCATTGTCTCCTCTATGTTTAAAACTTAGCAGGTCCAAGCCTGTGGTGTTGTCTCATTCTGAACTGCCACTAGTGGAGATGGTGTTCCACACTCCCTCAGCTAATGACCCACCCATCTCTCTGGGCCAGTGCAGCCGACTCCGGGCTTCCAGGCTGACGGCCGCTTCCACTCTTTCTTCCCAGTCAACACCATTACATGGCAGCCAGCAGTCCTTCCAGAATGGACATCAGATGGGGTCTTTTCCCTGATTAAGCCCAGTGGCTCCCTACCAACTCTGGAACGGGCTCTGTGGCTTGAGGCCCAACCCTACTGGCCCTCCCTGCATCTGTGCCTCACGCCCTCCAACACCTTCTGACTGCACTCATCTTGCTGCTTTACACTGGGCCTAGTCTCATCCCAGACTTTTCCCAGTCTTGACTTACTTCTCTTGTTCACATTATTCAGACTTCTGCCCAGTGTCAGCCGGGGGTGCAGGAGGGAGAAGCCTTCCCTAGCCAATCATTTAAAACAATACCCCTACCTTGTTGCTCCTTTTCACTTTATTTAGCCTGCTGTGGTTTTGTTTTTTTTCCCCTCCATATCCAAAGTGTTGGCTCTGTGAAGTCAAGGACTTCACCTCTCTTGGTTCCTGCTGTGCTCAGTCTGTTTGCATTCATTATTCACTGGATCTTCAGCACTCCTGAAAGCTAGGTAGACATTTTTCTCCCTGGACCAATGAAGAGGCACATTCAGGGAAGGGGGAGTCATCATCCATGTCACAGTAGATGCTGGAACAAAGAACCCAGATGGCTGGTGGGCATCTCTTCTGAGGGTGCAGGGGCCATGGGTGTGGACAGAGGCATGCCTGGCCCTGGTGGAAAGTGCTGGGGGTATGTATGCCCAGCGGCAGCTGCTATTGTCTCTTGGGTGGAAATGAAGTCATCTGACGATGGGAATTCAGAGGTAACTGGTAGAGTTGAGATAGCTAAGAAGGGGAATGGGCAAAGACGCCAGCCTAGGGTCTCAGGAATTACAAGTTGCATGGAAGGTTCACTTGACTTTGCATTGACTCTAGTCAAGGCAGATCTCTGAATCTCTTCAGGGTCTGTGCACACTTGTTTTGGGTAAGTGAAGAGCAAGTCAGGAAAGAGGGGTCTCCCTCTCCAGATGACAGCACAGTAGGGCATAGCCGACTAGCCTCGTAAGTTTGCCAAGTACCAGATATGCAGCCACTTAACAAAATTAAAATTCTCATTCATTCATTCATTGGATGGGTAGCTGACTGCATGTCCTGAGCTTTTAATTTTTTATATTGATTATTTGGACCTTTTTAAAAAGACTTGTGTTCATTTCTCACTTATTTGTGGTTTTTACTATTTTCACATCAGAAACTCTTTCTCCGAATCCTGAATGTGTTTATTTTCTTCACTTCCCTTAAAATGTAGCGTTCCTGTGAATTTTGAGAAGCTTTGGATAATTAGGCTGTTAAGTTCCAAATCTCACCAGATGACCAGCGTTTGGCCATGTTGACAGCATCTTGGCATAGGGCTCTCCTGTCTTCAATCTGTTCCTCTCAGATTTCTGGGATTTACTTGCATTGTCAATGCTTGGCCCTTTTCCCACCTGCACTAATTTTGCTGGGAATCTCTCCCCTGCTTTGGGCAGCAGGATCCTAGGCTGCACATTTTTCTACATGGAACCATGTGCTGGCATCTGCATGGCCTTTGGTTTGTTATTTTTCTTCCCAAGGGACAGCTCGGTAGAATAGAAGGCTTGACACTGTGTGGAAAGCCACCAGGCCTGTCCTCGGATCCTGTTGTTTTGCTTGAAGTTTTGACACCCAGAGTAGGACCCTTTGCCTTGCTGAACCTCGGTTTCTTCATCTGTCAAAGGGGTGGTATTTCTTACCGTGAAATACTGCTTTTAGCTTGCCAGGAATTGACCTGTTGGAAAGTCTCTGCTTCAGTGCCTGGCCTGAGGAGGGCTGTCGAACCTTATGAGTGGACATATCACTGTTTGACTGAAGTTTTGAATACATTGCTAGCGGGAGCAGAGCACAGTCCGTGACTGTTGGCTCCTGCATTCTCCCAAAGCATTTGGAGAAATGTTCTCACTTTGTGGGAAAGGTTCCAGGTTCCTGATTCTCACTCCCTCCCACCCATCTTGGCCCCACCCTCAGCCTCCTCTGTGCTTTGGTCGGATTCTGTGCTACCCTCAGCTGGCTTCCACTCCAGCCTGTCAGCTCCCCTAGAGCAGGGCCTCCTGGCACAGAGTGGGAATAGTGGGAATCAGCAAACTTTCTTGATTGACTCTATAAATGACTAGGTCCTGATCATCTTTTCGGATATTCTCAAGTGTGATCATCTTCTCAGATTTTCTGTAGTGGTTCTGACCCCTATGTCCATTTACTCAACTTTATATTGAGGGCTTGCTGTCTGCCAGGCACTGTTATAGGCTCTGGGGATAGGTTAGTGAACAAAACAAGCTAAAGTCCCTATCTGTGTGGAGTTTACATCCCCAAGGAGACTTCACTCTTCTGATACTCTCAGATCTCTCTTGCAAATATATATTATACTTGGTTGGTTTTTATGCATTTGAGTAGGAGAGGTTTAGTTATTAAAACATGTATTGAATATTTACTTTGTGCCAGGCACTGTTCTAAGCATTTTATACGCATTTTCATTCGATTCCCACAAAACTGCAGAAAGGAAGTTCTGTCGTTGTCATTTTACAGATAAGAAGCTGAAGAAACAGACCCAGAGGTCTTGACCCTTGCCTGTGGTTACACACCCGGAAGAGGTGGGTCCTGACCCTGCACAGGCGGTCTGACCATGGCATGCACACGTTGCTGCTGCCCTGTGCTGCCGCTCTGTTCTTGGACTGCTCCTGAGACCTTGGTTCTTTCTTTGCTATTAGACGTAAATCCTCAAGTGTTATGACCCTTTTAGGCTCCTTCTCTCCTATGGCGCCCAGCATAGCCTGTGCACACCGTAGGCTGTGAATGACTGCTCTTAACTCGGGAGGTGGGTGGGGGGTGTCTTTCGGGGCTCCAGTCCAAAAGTTGCTCTCCCCAGCCTCCACAGATTAGACTCTGTTGTCTTCACATCTGTGATTACACACACCTTAATGCACTGGTCCCATGCTGCTCTATAGTTATGGGGGTTCCCCTCAGACCTCTGGGCCCCATGTCCTTCTTCCTCCCGCCCCGCACCTGGATTCTGGCTTTGGGGCAGGGGCTGCCGGATGATCTCTTCTGCTCAGACATATTTTATCATCTTCTCCTTCCTGGACTCCTCACCATGCTTCCCTCACCCTCACCCTTGCTTTTGATCTCACAGATCCAGGCCCTTGGAGAAATCAGACAGTATGAAATATGAAAACTGCACGGGAAGTAATTGAAGAAACACTGTGACTTTGGAAACCCATGGAGATAACACTCACACCTTCTTACTCACGTTATTTAATTTTTAATGGCAGATTTAATTAATGGAGGCCAGGCCTCCTGCTTTCAGATGTGCATGTGGGGCAGCTGGAGGAGGAGGAGGGGCAGCTGTTTACAGGGCAGAGGAAAAGACTGCAAATTTGGGAAACGAAAGAGTCTGACGGGAAAGAAAATCACCCAGAAATAATAGTCCCTGGTCACTGGGTGCTAGTTAATGTGCGAGAATTCGGTAGAGTGCACTTCAGAGAAGTTTCCCAGTGTCTCTCAGTGGGCAGCAGGGCTCCTTTACAGGCACAGTCACACTGCCTTCCCAGGCACTGTGCTGCAGGGTTCCAGGAGCTCTCTAGAACTGATGGCCTAGCCAGGGAGAACTGGACGCCATCGTCCACACAGCTGCCAGAATGTTCTTTTAAAAACACAAATCAGCTGGGCACAGTAGGTCACACCTATAATCCCAACACTTTGGGAGGCCAAGGCAGGCAGATCACTTGAGCCCAGGAGTTTGAGACCAGCCTGGCCAACATGGCGAAACCCCCTCTCTATAAAAAATACAAAAATTAGCTGGGCAGGATGGTGCATGCCTGTGGTCCCAGCTACTGGGGTGGCTCTGAGGTGGAGATAGCTTGAGCCCAGAGGTCGAGGTTACAGTGGGCTATGATCAACCACGGCACTCCAGCCAGGAGTGAGGCCCTGCCTCAGGGAAAAAAATCTTCCCTGCCCCTCCATCACTGAGAAAGGAAAGCCTTCTTCACCCTCATTGCCCATGAGGTGCAGTCCAAGCTTTTCAGCCTACAGCTGGTGTCCTCCACGTCCCCTTCTGGCCATTGCCCTGTGCCTCTGCAGCAGCAGTGGCGTCTCTTGCCCCATACACAGCCCTGTGGCAGCCCCAGGCTCCTCGCACTACTGCCTGTGTTCAGGAGACCTCCCTCTCATTTGGCTCATTTCTGCTCATCCTTTAAAATTCATTAAAATGGATATACCCTTTGACCCAAGAATTTGACTTCTACAATGTTCCCTACGGATATACTTAGGCACCAAGTTCTAGATGCCAAGATGTTCCTCTTAGCTTTGTTTATAATAGTAGAAGACTAGAAACGACCTCTGTACAAGGATGGGTAGCTGCTTGACTGATACTCAAGGGATGATACTACAAAGTATTCATTCCTACTACTAAGTGCTGGTCAGCCAGAGTGGGTGAGGTCTCTGAGGATCAGTGGAAAGATGAGGTGTGGCACGTTGTGTCTGCTGCAGTCCAGTGAGCATCAGGAACAAGTGGGGCACGTGTGTGCTCACACACACTGAGGGCTGAGTCCAGACTGGCCAAGAGGCTCACTGTTCACTGCATACCCTCCATGCTTTCCACTTTTGTTTTTTAAAACCATATGTAAGTACTTTTCAAAAACATTCTTTAGTGTAAATAAAAAAGATTAAGCCTCAGTTAGGTATTGGCTCCCAGGAAGTCAGTCTGACCCATGGTTTCTGCCAGGCTGTCCTTTCAGGTGCCCCACAGCACCTGGGATGACTGGCTGAGTGCCCCGTTGTAATTATGATGCCACCATCTCAGAGCTCCACGAGGCCAGGGAGCAAGCCACACTTGTCTCAGAACCCTCTGGCACTTGGCGTGTTCTCAGTATGCACGTTGGTAGTGTCCAGTCCTTCTAGATGCCCTGACCTGGTGATTGGTTGAGGAGTCCACAGAGTGCCCTGCCTCCCCAGAAGAGGGAGTCTGGGTCCAGCAGCCTTGGAAAGGCCTGATGGATGAGCAGCTTTGTGAACACAGGAAGCCGGCTCGGTACTCCCGAGTTGTGAACCGGAGACCTTCGAGTGCCAAGGGAGCTGCGGTTGTGAGGACATCCGTCCCTGTAGGTCTGCTCAGGCAGATTAGATGAGGAGGGTAGGCAGGTTAGGACAGGACAGGATGGGGAATTTCTCTGAGTCATTCTGAGGAACAATAGAGGAAGCTGCAGCGGGGTAATCACCGCCACTTCTTGGCCTGTGGGTACTTCCTGTGACAAATCAAGTTGACCACATGTTCAAACTGAGCTTGCAGTCAAACCCAAGCGCTATCCAAATTCACCAAAGCCAGGCTATTTCTGGCAGTATGGCATCTTGAACATAGTCTCTGAGTGTCTCCTGAAGCCCACAGCGGGCCGAGCCCATCTGGGTCAAGGATTCGCTCTCTGAGAAGGTCGGCAACAGGTGCCTGGGCCTGCAGGACGGTGACCTGACACTCAGGAGTCCTGTGGGCACAGCCATAGGAAGAGGGGTTTGGCTCAAAGAGAAGGCCTGAGCCATGAGGTTGTTTTGTGGGAAAGGAAGTAGGCCAGGATGAATTGTGGGGGGCGGGGCTTAGGATGAGGCATATTTTAGCTCTGCAAAATTCAGTGGCTGTGGTGGGCTGAGGTGGGTGCTGTGTGCCAAACTGTCTCTCCGCTAACTGCAGGCTGGGTAATACCCTGTGTTGCTGTTAAGAGAAGTGACTTACCCAAAAAACACCACCAGCATATGCCAAAGCACAAATCAAAATGTGGGTCTGTGGTCCATGCCGTCTCCTGATGAGGTCTCATGAAGGGGAACTTCAGACGGAGCTAAGCAATCCCCACCCAGGCTGTGGCGGAAGGGCGTTTGCATGGAGTGGGAGGGAGGCCCGAAGTTGTTATGTCTCTGTCCCTATCGCCTTGCCCAGGACAGGCAGTGCTGGTGAATACTAGACTGGTCGAGGTGAAGACATAATCTCTCGTTTGAATGTGAGGGCTCTAGAGAGAACACTGGAGCCACCTTGCTGGGCATTTTGGCAGCAGCTGGCTGTGGTGGGAGGAGAACCTGTATTTACTTTGTGCCTGCTGTGTGCCGGGAGGGTTGGCATTTCCCAGCTGGCATTCCTGGTAGCCATAGAAGGAGGCATCCATTATCTCCTTGGTTCAGAAGCGAGGAGCAACAAGGTGACTTGCCTAAGCTCACCAGGCAGTGGAGGGTGAAAGGCCCAGAAGTGGCCCCCAGGCCTCCCTGACTCCCCCAGCCCAGCCCAGGTCAGAATGCCAGCACCTGGTGTTTCTTCCTCATCCCGTGAGCCAAGTGCTCTTCCCCAGGGGCTCACCTTCCACATTTGCCTCCCAGTCAGCATTTCTCTGAGGCCACAATGCAGCAGGGGAGTCCTTGGGGTAAGACTAAAGGGGGGGCCTGGTTTCCATCTGGACCTGCCTTCCATGCCCTATGGCCTTAGAGGTGGGGGTCCATCCCTGCCTCAGTTACCTTCCATGCAGAAGGCTGAGGGAGTCCATGGTGCACAGGAAGTGCTTTCCCTGAGTGACTCTGCCCCTGCGCACCTCTCACTTCCTGTCTGCCCAGCTTCAGCCAGGCTAGCTGTGTGCCTAGTGGGCAGAGAGAGCCAAGCTGAAGTCCTACAAATGTGCAAGGCAATGCAGCTTAAAGTTCCTTCACTGCCACACAGGCGTGTTTCAGGGACTAACTGATCTGTGCCTGCAGTAGGTACCTGAGGCCTGAAGCTCCCATTTGCTCATCTGTAGAACAGGGATAATCATGAGCTTTTTTTTTTTTTTTGGAGTTTCACTCTTGTTGCCCAGGCTGAAGTGCAGTGGCAGTCTCGGCTCACTGTAACCTCTGCCTCCCAGGTTCAAGCGATTCTCATGCCTCAGCCTCCCAAGTAGCTGGGATTACAGGCGCCCACCACCACACCCAGCTAATTTTTTATTTTTAGTAGAGATGAGGTTTTGCCATGTTGGCCAGGCTGGTCTTGAACTCCTGACCTCAGGTGATCCACCCACTTCAGCCTCCCAAAGTGCCCATGTGAGGCTTTGAGGAGTAGATGTGGTTGTGTCTGCAAAAGATCTGACCTCAAGCCAACTCCACGTGACATCTGCTGCGCCTTCCTCACCCGCACTGGGGAGGTCTAACCACGGGCCCTGCCCCACCTCAGGTTGTTTCATTTCTGAAACTGCTTCCTCATGAGTCAGCCCAAGGCTGGCCTTCTCCCTGCTGCCTACACGTCCATGTGTGGGCTTCACCACACTCCCACCTGGAGCACGGCAGGAGGCTGCTAGCATATGTGTTAATGTCCGTCTCCCCTCAGAACATGCGAAGGTGCTGGAGCTTCACAAAGAAAGGAAGGTGTGGGCCTGGGCCTTTGTGGCCTGGAGCAGCTCGCCTCTGAGGCACAACAAAGTTCCATAACCTACCCACAGCCACATGGTGGTGGCACCAGGACTTAGACCCAGCTGTGTTTTGCCCCCAGGCCTGGGCCTTCCCTCCACAAACCTGGGTCTGTAGGTGCACATGTACTGGGTGATCTCAGGACAAATTAAGTGTGTGCCTGTGGATGCTCCCCTCAACAATCTAGACAGATGGTTCCTGTTCCAGTGAGTAGGGTGGTCAGGGTAGGCAGCACAGTGTGTCCCAGACTGGGAATCCAGACACCTGGGTTGTAGTCCTGACACTGCCCCATTGCTCTGTGACTTTGGACAAGTCATTTCACCTCTCTGGGAAGGAAAGTCTACCTGTAAAATAGGGGTTGGACCAGATCAAGACTGAGCAATTTTTTTCTTTAAAGATAGTAAGTATTTTAAGCTTTGTAGGCCATGTAGTCTCTATCATAGCTGTAGCACAGAAGCAGCCACAGACAATACGTGAACAAATGAGCGTGGCTGTGTGCCCGTAAAACCTTATTCACAAAAACAGGTGGCAGGCCGGATTTTGCTCGTGAATCGTGGTTTGCTAACCCCTGAGCTAGAGGGTCTCATAATGCACTTGCAGCCATTGCTACTCTAGGATTCTGTAGCAGCAGCCATGTGTGGTGGAGCTGGAACCCAAGCTGTGGATTAATCACCAGTCGGCTTTGATGCCGGTCAAGAAATTAGCATCTGTCAATTTCTAATGTGGTTGCATCCTATGAGGGAGCAGAGGGAAATTTCAGTCTTTGGTAACCAGTTCTGTTTTTCTCCTTGTAGAATGCTGAGATGTATCAACTGTCTTCACAGCAATTCCATGAGGCAGCTTCGAAGATGGAGAGCACAATAAAGTAAGAATATGTTTATTATTCTTTGTAAACTTGGCCCACATTTGTAAAAATTCCCACATGTGGCTAGAAACCTGCCACCACCTGCCTAATTTCAAGTTTCCCTAATAATACACACAACCATCTGTTCCTCAGCTCTCTCACCTGGATCTGAGGTAGCCATTGGTCATCTGTAATTGGCCAAATTAGCACTCAGTTCTTATCTAGCTCCTTGGCAAATTGGATTGGGGCTGAGGTAGACTTGCAGAGTTATTTTCAGGGCCCAGTGTCTGGTGAGCAGGGGCTCCTTTCCTTGTGTAGCTAGCTGAGGAACTGGCCGTCAGGCCCCAGCAGGAGTTGGGGCAGGAATTCTGCTGGCTTCTCTCCCCTCTGACTGTGGGGGGGTTTTCAGGGGAAGGTATCCCCTCTCAATGCTTCCTGTGCCTGGTACGTGCAGTGCACCCTGTGCGCACTCCTGCTCGGGGTGGCCCACACTTCATGCCCAGAGGAACTGAGGCCCAGAGAGCTGCTGGCTTGCTCAGATCACACAGTCCTAAGTGCCAGCATTCTGTCCCCTGTCTGTGGTGCTCCTGTACCATCCATTGAGGACTCAGGAGCAGGGAGGTGCTCACAGTATGCCCAGTACCAATGTGGCTCTACTCAGTCAATAGTACAGTTCCCTGGAAGGTCAGAAAGTGATCCTTGCTGGAAGGAATTGGGTCTTATGGGTTCTCTGTGTGAAGTTGGTCTCTATGGACCTGAGAGACCTTCATAAATTAGCCAAGGGGCTACCACCAACTCCATCCACTCCCTGGGAAGGCTGTTCCCTCCCAAGAGTGAATTGGGGCAATTCACCCAGCAGCCCTCAGGGCACAGAGTTGTGAGCAGTGGGTCTGGCCTCATGAGAAAGAAGTGTCAGAGACAGGTTTGCATGATACTTGTAAAAACAGCTGTGCAGAGAACTGTGAGGAGCTAGAAGGACGGGGGGACAGACGAACAGTCAGTATAGATCCAAAGGCACAGAATAGGACAGGCAACAATGTAGGCTGGTTTGGGGATCTTTTTTTGAGACAGGGTCTCACTGTGTGGGCCCTGGAGTGTAGTGGCGCAATCACGGCGCAATGCAGCCTTGACCTCCTGGGCTCAGGTGATCCTCCCACCTCAGCCTCCCAAGTAGCTGAGACCACAGGTGTGTGCCACGCCCAGCTAATTTTTGTATTTTTTGTAGAGATGGGGTTTCACCATGTTGCCCAGGCTTAGTGTAGGGGTTTTCTTCTTGAACACTAAACACCTAAAGCTCATGGGGATACTATATATTGTGGCAGAGCCATTTAAGAATGAGTTTGGGGAAGAGAAAATAATTATCTTGAAATTTTGCTAGATGTGGTGGCTCACACCTGTAATCCCAGCACTTTGGGAGGCCAAGGTGGACAGATCACCTGAGGTCAAGAGTTCGAGATCAGCCTGGTCAACATGGTAAAACCCCATCTCTCCTAGAAGTACAAAAATTAGCCGGATGTTGTGGCACATGCCTGTAATCCCAGCTACTTGGGAGGCTGAGGTGGAAGAATCACTTGAACCTGGGAGGTGGAGGTTGCATGAGCTGAGATTGTGCCACTACATTCCAGCCTGGTCTACAGAGCGAGACACCATCTCAAAAAAAAAAAAAAAGAAGACCAATTATCTTGAAATTTCAAGTCCTGTAGCAATACTAGGAGCCTGGGAGGAAGAGAATCTTCCAATAGGCAGATAGAGACAAGGACAGGTGTTGAGATAGAAGCACAGCCCTGCTGATACTGGGACCACACAGAGCCTGAGTGAGTGAGCACCAAGGCTGCCTGCATCCAGGAGTTGGAGGGTGCTGTACTGCCCTGCAGGGTGTGAGCCACCCCACACACAGACAGCCTGCCCCCACTGATGGCCAGCCCTCGACCTGTTTCTGAAGGGTTCCCCCTGGTACGTCCTGTTCATCTGGGGCTGAGAAATACCTGGAATCACAGAACATTGAGAAGGAGAGCTGTGGTGGCAGCCACATCAAAGAGGCTGATGAGTGACAGCTACAGCATGGATGTGATCCCTGGAGGTGGGCCAGGCCACAGCTGCTGCCCCTTCTCTTACCCAAGCAGCTTCTTTCAGGGCCAACAGCCCCTCCCTTTTTACCTGGAGCCAGGACCCACCTACCAAGGAGAAGATGCACTGGGGGAGAAGCTAGGCAGCTTTCTGTTGATAACCATAATGCTTGTCACCTGTCAAGTGGCCCACCATCATTGGGCAGCCCCTTTGTTAATTTGGCTTTATTGTCATAGCCTTTCTCATCCTCATATCCCCCAAAGGCAAGGTGGGATGGATGTGAATGTATTTTTAATCTGAGTGAAGCATAAGGGTTTTTTGTGTGTTTGTTTACAGCATCCCTTGATAATAATTACCACTATTTACAAGCAGTAAGTATCTGCAAGGCATTTCAACTCCATTCTATATTTACTCTTGTTAGTTTCACATTGAAGTGAAGAGTCTGGAGAGGTCAAATAACTCCTTTTGTCCGTGGTCACAGCTAGTTCTGTGGCAGGGCTGGAGTTGCTCTTCCTTTGTCTGTCTTTGCATCATTGCTGTCCCTTGCAGGCCCTACCTGGACGTAAGATGGCAGCAGGGTGGAAGTCTCAGAGCCTGCTTGGGTTTTGGACTCCGACCAGGGCTCAGACCTCAGCCCCGCCCCTTAGCAAGTCACTTCACTTCTACAGGCCCCCGTTTCCTCACCTACAAAACAAACAGGACACACTCTTTAATCTTTAAGTGATAATTAAGCAAGATTCCACATAGAAAGTTGACCTAGGATGTCAACAACTGTTGTTGATATTAGTGTGACTGTTTGCTATGGACTAAATGTTTTGTCTCTCCAGAACTCAAAGGTTGAAACCTCACTCCCAATGTGATGATATTAGGAGGTGGGGCCTCTGCAAGGTGCTTAGATCAGGAGAGTAGAGGCTTCGTGAGTGGGATTCATGCCCTTATAAAAGGGACTCCAGAAAGCTCCCTTTCCTTTTCTACCATGCTGAGGTCACAGAGAGAAGACACCATCTATGAACCAGAAAGTGGGCCTCACCAGACATCAGATCTGCCAGTGCCTTGATCTTAGACCTCTCAGCCTCCAGAACTGCGAGGAATAAACGTCTACTGTTTATAAGCTGCCCAGTCTCTATAGTACTCTATTATAGCAGCCTGAATGGGCTAAGATACTGTTAATAATGGCAGTCATTTTGGTCACTATTTTATAGCACCTAGCTTGGTATACAGTAGAACGGATTTGATATATAAATTGAGTTTATAAAAACACTTTTCCTTTTCCCAAATATATAAACAGGAAGCAGTATACAGTTAGAAATTATTTAACTTAAACATCAAGAGAAATCTTTGAGATATTTCTTGGATTAACAAATATTGTAAATTACATCATAAATGTCATAGAAATAAATGCCAACTGCTGATAGCAGTAATATTGAGGAGTTTTCTTCCAAGACCATGGAGTGTGTTTTAACAACTTTGAGTAAACTGTTTGCTTAGATGGTAAACTAGATGTCCATGTATTCATTCATTCATTTAATACACATGTATAAAGTGCCTGCTGTTTGCCAGATACCATGCTAGGCCCTGGGGACACAGTGATGAACAGGACAGCTGCAGTCCCTGCCAGCAAGGAGCTTATAACATTTGGAGAATGACAAACAATGTTTTAAAATTAATTGCACAACAAGCAGTTACCCAATTAACTGATTATAGCAATGAGTGCCATGAAAGAAAGAGTCTAAATTAGAAAGAACATGTCACATGGTGGGAAAAAGCATTTTAAACAGAAGGATTAGTATGTGCAAAGGCCCTGAGACAAGAAGCAATTTAACTTATTAAAGGAATTGAAAAAAGGCCAGTATGTCTGGAGAGTAATGAATGAGAAGAGAGAAAAAGAGGAAGCTCCAAGAAGTGAGCATGAGCCAGACCATGCAGAACTTTGTAACCATAGTAGGAATTTTAACTTGATCCTAAGGGCAGTGAAATTACCTTTTTCAAAGCTTTATTTATCTTCTAATGTATGCGTTTAAGGCTACAAATTTCTCTATAAATACAGCTTTAGCTACAAGTTTTGATATATTATATTTTTAGTATGAATCAGTTAAAATTTTTCCAGTTTTCTTTCTGATTTCTTTTTTACTCATAGGTTATTTCAAAGTATATTGTTTAATTTCCAAACATTTAGGGGTTTTCTAGTTACCTTTTTTATAATTGGTTTCTGTTTAATTCTTCTGTGATTAGAGAACATACTCTAAATTCTTTGAAAATTTTTGAAACTTGATTTATGGTCCAGTATATGATGTGCTTTGGTAAACTGTCCATGTGCATTTAAAAAGAACGTGTATTCTGTCAGTAGATGTAGTGTTCTGTATTGTCAATTAGGTTAAGTTGGTTAGTCATGTTCAAATTTTCTGTATTTTTAATGACTTACAGATTTATTGTTTTTTTCTGACACTTTCCTTCTGAGTAAATTTTTTTTTACTATTTCTTTTCTCTTTCTTTCTTTTCTTTCATTCTTTTTTTTTTGGACAAGGTCTCACTCTGTCACCCAGGCTGTAGTACACAGCTTACTGCAGCCTCAACCTCCTGGGCTCAAGAGATTCTCTCACCTCAGCCTCTTGAGTAGCTAGGACCACAGGTGTGCACCACCAGACTTGGCTAACTTTTTAAATTTTTAGTAGAGAAAGGGTTTCACTATGTTGTCCAGGCTGGTCTTGAACTCCTGGCTTATGCAATCTTCCTGCCTCAGATTCCGAAAGTGCTGGGATTATAGGCAGGAGCCACTGCATGTGGCTGGCCTTCATTATTATTATTTTTTTTTAGTGTATCTTTTCTGATAAAAGTTCTATTTTTAATTATATGTAAATACCTTTTTCACCTTCATTTTGAAAAATATAGCAGTCATTTCTTTCAGCTCTTTGAAGATATCTTTACATTCTCCTTTGTTGTTGATTTTGTTGTCATTCCTTTACTTCTTTTTTCTCTGTTTTTAACATTTTCTGTCTTTGGTTTTACTAAGCTGTACCTATAGATTTTCTTTATTTTATTCTTTTTGGGATTCAGGTCTTGAAGTTTGACATCTTTTTCTCAGTTTTGGAAATCTCTTACCATTATCTCTTCAAATAACACTCTCCCCTATTTTATCTTTCCTCTTTCCTGAGGTTATATATATTACTGTCTCATATGTCTCTTGTTCTTTTTTTTGTTTGTTTTTCCTCATTTAAAAAAAAATTTCATGCTGTAGTTAGAGTTCTCCTTATTGGTCTTTTAGTTCATGGATCCTCTTTATTGTGTCAAGTGTGCTTTAAATCTATTGCATTCAGAATTTCAGTTACTAAATGTTTTTCATTCTAAAAGTTCCATTTACTTTGCTTTTTTTTTTTTTTTTTTTTAAGATTCCCAGTCTCTGGTGAAATTCTACCTTTTGCTCTCTATTTTCTTGAACATATTAGTTACAGTTATTTTAAAATCATCGGAGGGTCTATTTCTGTTGCCTTTTTTTTTTTCTTGTGGTCCTATTTATTTGTATGTCTGTTAATTCTTGATTGAGTGCCAGAAATTGTCTGGAAAGATGACAGAGGTCCTCTGTGATACGACCTTCCCCAGAGATGCCTAGGGATGTGGGTTTCAAGGGTCCCTCTTTCTTGGTGAGCTCTAAACCACTATTTTTGTTTTCTTGGCTCTGCGAGACTTCTGAAAACTCCACTCTTTCAGTGACCTCTTTTAGCTAGCTTCTTAGCTTCTTGCCTGAGTAGCTCAAGAATTTGACAAATGTTTTAAAAGAAGAAAACCACTGAGTATTGTCTCACTATTTTGTAGCTCCTTTCTCTCTGGAATCCTGGTTCCGTAAGTCCTAGCTGCCTGGGAAGCCTCCACAGGAGCATTACCTCCCTGTCATCCTGTGAGACTGCCGAGAGCCTCCACAGCTTTTCTTGCCTTTCAGCTGAAGCTATTTGCCTGACATTCAGCCTGTCTTCCTGATCCAAGAATTGGCAGAAACTTTGAGGGGGAAAGTGGCTCTAATAACAAACACTCACCTCTCCACAGTTCCCTTCAAACTTCATAATCTTGGACCTCAAGTCTTAGTTGCATTGGTCCTTAGATGCCTTCACACAGATTTTTTGTATTAGAACTTAATTTCTTTTTCCCTCAGGGGAGAGCATAGGCCTTTCACAAGCTGCTCCATTGTAGCTGGAACCAGAGGTCCTAACTGAGTTTTTGAGGAATGACTAGAGTTTGCCAAGCAGTAAAGGGCCACCCCAGGTAAAGGAAACTAAAATCCTAAAGCCAGACCCTGTTTGTTTTAGCAGCGTGAGGCATCGAAGACATGGGTGACTCTCCCAACTTGTCTTGGGACACCAACCTGTACTGAGGCCTGGATCAAGCCCAGCATATGTCAAGATCTCAGAAGACTCCTGCCTCAGGGCCAACAGGGAGCTCTCCACCGAAGAGGAGTGTTGATGGCAAGGCTGACAGTCACAGACTAGGGCCTCTTGTTTTGGAAGAATCCTATTGTTAAGACAGAAGTGAATATTCAAAGTGTGTATGTACACCCCCGCCCACCCACCTCACAGCAGCACAGAAGGCAGAATTGTTCAGATTTTCTGAAGGAAGAGATTAAGACCCCAGGGAACCTCCTGCATTTATTGTGTCACATCTATTTTTTATGACAACCTTCAGTCCGCTTCCCGTGGGATTCATTCAGAATCTGTGTTGGCTTCTTCTTGTCAGGAAACTTGTACAGTCCTCCCTGGCCCCACAGAGAGCCAGCCCTCAAAGAGGTTAGAACAATTGAGTTGAAGGAAGAAGGTTATAACTATTTCCTGAAACTGAGCCATTGTGCTCCAAGGACTTTGATCCAGAGAGGCCTGATTAATGTGGATGTGGCAGTCTTGGGACTTGCTAGAGCAGAGCTGCTGTTGTGTGCTTTCACCTGCACTTGGAAGACAGGACTTAGTAAACTCTGGGAGAGGCTTTAGGGCTTTAGGACCCACCTGAGAGAATGAATTGTTTCTCGGCACCTGAGCTTCCCCAGTTTGCATTTATTTAGTGAGCTAATGATAGATAACCTGTTAAAACAGTGGTCATTTATTTAAACCCCAAAGAAAATGGCATTGTAAACATTCTTTAATCCAGATAACATTCGTCTTAGCCTGAATTTAAAAGGTGTTACTATATCTCACTTCCCTATGTAGAGAACCTTAGATGACCTTTTAAAGGAAATGTTTTCTATGCAGAAATTTACTGACACGTGTGGCTTAATCTGATGGACCTGGCTGTTTGAGAAGTTAAATCAAAACCTGTTTAATACATTTTCAACAAATCAAAATTTAGTTAATTTCTTATTTGAAAAACTTTTACCGAACATCATCACGTGCCAGCAACTGTGCTTGGCACGTGTACTGTACCGTTTCCAATCTTCACAAGAAGCTCAGGTGGCAGATGCCATTATTATTACCATTCTGCAGATGTGGAAATGAAGGTAAATTCATTGACCTCTCAGACTCAGTTTCCTGGTCTGTAAAACACGGACAATGGTGGTGCCTACTTCTGTCAGCTTCTTATGAAGACCAGATAAATATGATAATCCAGAGTTGCTTACAGACACACCCCAGGGAGAGGCAGGTGGGATTTGAACCCAGGTGTGGATGAGTCTCACCTTGCTCTTTTCTGCTGTACTGAGATATGTATCTCTAGAATGTACAGGATGGGGGCATTCAGCTGCTTGCTGCTTACCTGACTGCCTGGCTGTCCCAGTGCTGGCTGTGCCCTTCCCTGAATTTCAGCCCACCACATTATGTGTGTGTGTGTGTGTGTGTGTGTTTACGCGTGCTTGTTTCCTAAGCTGTGGCAACTTATGCAGGCATTTACTCCCATGCCAGTGCTTACAGAGTTCTGCCACCTTTGTAACAAGGAAAACAAAGATGCATGGAGAGAGAGTTGACCAACAGAGGTTAGTGTTTGTGTAGCATATGGGAATGGAAAGTCAAAACCAAAGACACCTGGTGACAGTTTTCTCTCAAGACCACACCTCGGCTGGTTCTGTGGGTGGTGGTGAACCATCATCACTGGTGGCATTGTGGGTGTGATAAAGAGACTGCTTTTGTCTTGTGCCCAGGGCAGATGTCACACATGGACCCCAGCGGTCTACTGAAGCTGGATGGGGACTTAAGATCCTTCTTGTCGCTGCACTCTAGCAGCTGGTCTCAGCCATGTGGGGTTGGCATCCAGAGTGAAACCCATTTGACATCCCAGGGCCAGATGAGTTCTAAAGACAGGGTTTTCAATTCTGAATCTCTGTTCTTGGTCCCTGATTTCAGAACACAGAATCTGTTAAGCTGTTTGTCATTATATATCCTACTTTCTATCTAAAATGACCTCCCTCTTTTTTACTTACAGATCACTCTGTTTAAAATTTAACTTAAGCATCTTTTCTGCTTACTGTTTGTCTTACCCAGAAGTCAATCTAATGTCTTATTTATCTCTGTATCCCCACCATCCAAGCCAGGACTTAGCCTTGATAGATGCTCACCAAGTCAGTGTCAGATGGGTGGATGAACTGACACCCATTGTGGAATTTAAAAATAAGTGGTTGGCTGTTTAAGCACCTACTCATGCAGCAGGGCTCTGTCTGGATCAAGGCCCTGAATGGGGACAGGGCCTCACCTCATTTGAGACAGGGCTTTGACGAGGCAGGAGCCCCACACAGGGCAGAGACTTTGCGGTGACAGAGAGTGCAGATCTTAGCAGTGCTACTTGACGTGTGACCTGGGTCGGATGACATAAATGCTGAGACAGACTTCCCTTACTTCTTAAGGTTGTTTTGAGGGCATCATGAGGTAATTTGTTAAGTCTCCAGGAAAGTGTCAGGCACATAGTAAGCACTCGATAAATGGTAGGTGTTGTTACATAGAAACTCACATTTTATTAAGAGATTGGAGTATAATAGCCAAAAGAGTGCACATTCCTAGGTATGTAGAGGATATCAGTGACTGAACCTGGAGCCAAGAAGGAAACGGACACCTAGGACCCAGCAGCTCTCCTTTTGGGACTGTACCCCAGAGAAATGCTCAGCTGTGTGCACCAGCAGCCATGGGCACAAAGGGCACTGTGACCCTGATTCTGAGTGTGGAAATTGGAAGCAGCCTCATACCTAGTGGCAGGTGATGCCTAACACAATTCCCCCAACCCTGGAGCTCCAGGCGACAGCTACAGCGTGCACTGTGCACGCTGGCCCGCAAAGGCGCCAGAGACCTCTGGTTGGGGAAAAAGCGAGTTGTAGTTTACAATGCATGTTGACACACATATGGTAGCACCATCTCTGTTCTGTAGACATATTTATGTGATACAGAGAAAAAGTCTGAAAAAGGTATGTTCCTGACGGAAGATAATAGGTATCTCTGGTTAGTTCAGAGAAGTTCAGGATTATAAAAAGGGTCAACAGGAACTGTAGCTTTATTTGAAATGTTTATTTAAATATATATATACACACACTCTCTCTCTTTCACGTATAGCTTGTATAGTTAAAAATTAATAAGACTACAAATACAACCACAAGGAAAGGAACAATAATGACTTGGACCAGTGGTGAGGGAGGTTCTCAGTGCAATTGGACATCATATCCCCAAGCTAAGGGTGACCCCATGAGACAGGCACTAGCTGGGTTCCTGGTTGTGTGAGTGGGAAAAATTGGGAGTGTGCTGTTTGCCAGTCAGGGCTTGGCTTCTGACCCCCTGAAGCGTATGAGGCAATCTCCTTTCCTCGTGAACTTGAGCTGTGGTTTTGAAATGTCCTTTAACTGGGGACCTGGTGCTCAGTTTGTGGACATTTGAACACCTGAGGCACAGATGAGCTGTGATTCTGGATGAAGCCAGAATGGCTGGGCCTGGGGGTCTCTCCTCCATGGGCATGCTGAGGCTCTTGGGTCAGAAACCCAGCAGCAGGAGCTGAGGTCGCAGGAAAGGTGGGTGCCTTTCCTTCCAGGCCTCCATCACCTGGCTCTCATTCAGGCCTGGCTCACTCACTTGCTCAGGAGCTGCTGGCCAGGTTTTTGCATCTGTCATTTCATGTGTTAGTGAGGAGTAACAAGAGATGAAGCTTGCAGCAGTCAGTGTAGCTTTTGTGCTATCAGGTGCATCCAAAGGCTCCATCAGGAATAATTTTGAACCTTTATCTGGAGTAAATGAAACTTAGGAATTAGGCAGTGGTTTTCTGCTCCCCATTCTGTCCTGTCACCATGAATAAACAAGTGCTGGGCACCTGGCACTCCATTTGGGGCTGTGCTGTGCAGGCAGGCTGTAGACAGATTGGAGAGGCTCCAGAAGGAGAGACCAGAACGGTTAAAGGGTTGAAAAGGTAAGCACACAGTTTGGGCCCCCAGGAAAGGAGAAGGCTGATCAGAGGGTGGAATTTTATTCCTCTGAGAAGGAAACATTGTCTGAATAGTATCAGGGCTACAGCCTCGGACTGCAGCTGTGAAAACTGAAGTTACATCTGGCAAAGAACTTCCTGACTTGCAATGAGGCATTATAATGTGATAACCAAGGGAAGTTGTACAGCCCTCATCTTCCTGTGTAAATGTTTAAGAAAAAGCAGCAATGTCACTCTGTACTGGGAATGTGGTATACAACCAGCCCTCCTCCTCATCTGACCACGAGCAATAGAAGGGCTGCTTCCTCTGCGGCAGCATCGGTGTTCTGTCTCTGTCTCCCTTGACTGGCAGGCAGGCAGCCAGCCACCATGCTTCTCCTAGGAAGTATCGTAGTGGTTTTCTCTTGGACCCTGGTTATAGCAGGGAGGCCTTCTGCTTTTTAATGACTTACTCTCATAACCCCTGCTCCACCACCGGGGGCCACCATCCACAGAAGGGAGCCACGGAACCCCTGCTCCAGCACCGGGGACCACCATCCACAGAAGGGAGCCATGGAACCCCTGCTCCACCACCGGGGGCCACCATCTACAGAAGGGAGCCATGGAACCCCTGCTCCAGCACCGGGGGCCACCATCCACAGAAGGGAGCCACGGAACCCCTGCTCCAGCACCGGGGCCACCATCCACAGAAGGGAGCCGTGGAACCCCTGCTGCAGCACTGGGGCCACCATCCACAGAAGGGAGCCACGGAGGGCCTGGAGTGTATTTGCCACATAACCATCTTCCTCCTTATTTTTTTAAATCATCATTTCTCCTTAAAGACAGGATTAAATGATGGTGATCTAGAACTTAACCTCTGATACAGTCCAGTAAGCCTTTCCTGAGGCTGGCTCGGTGGTGGGCTCTGTGCCAGAGAGGATGTGTAACGATGGACAAGACCATCCTGGAGGCCCTTGCCTCCACTGCAGAGCACAGACGCACTCCCAACCACCACACTTGCAGTATCCCTACCTCCCCACTCAGCACTCTTGTTCCTCTAGGCTCATCTCCAATGTGTCTTTCTTTATAAAATTGAAAGGCTCTCTAAAATCCTCCTGGCCCACCCAAGACAGAGTTAGCTCTGCCCTCTTTGCTGCCCCCAGAGAACCTGGGTGGCCCAGGGACAATACCTGGCTGCCACTTGTATGTCTGTTTTGTACTTACATATTCAGGCATTGCATTTTGCTAGACTATAGGCTTTTTGTGGATAGGAACCTTGTTTTATTCATCTTTGTATCCTCAGGGTCCAATACTTATGAACTCAGGGAATACTGAATGGAGGAAGAAACCCCCCATGACAGATGGTGAGTGCCACAGCTGTGCATGAGGAAAGCACTCCCACAGCAAAAGATGGCAGGACTAGCTTTACCTGAGCAGTGTGGCTTCAGACATGAAATGACCTTGGGCTGAGCCAAGGTGAAGTGAACCAGGGCAGGTTCTGGGGCCAGGGGTCATTGTGAGTGGAGGTTCAAGTGGGCCTCTCTTCCTGGAGTATTAGGGGAAGGATAGGGACAAGGCATGCTGGTCAAGAAGCAAACATCCGAGAGGGTAGAGATGAGGCTGGTGGGACAGGGTGATCCCAATGTGAAGAGCCTTTGGTGCAGTCTAAAGAATTCGAGATTCATCCTGCAGGCAGCGGCAAGTCATAAAAAAGGCTTTTAAGCAGGGAACTGATATGATTGGATTTGTGTTGTAGAAAGAGATTTGGCAGCATTTGGGAGAACCAAGCAGTAATGATGTTGAGAGCAGAGACAATACTGCCAGCCAGGAATGACTCACCCATTGCACAGATATTCCACTCCCACGCCAGCACTGTTCTGGGAATACAGTTGTGAACCGGCAGGAGGCTTCCTGCTCTCAAGGCAGAGAAACAAATGGTCAGCAACAAAATAAGATGATTTTATACAAAGTGCTATGAAGAGGGAACAGTTGAGTAATGTGACAGAGGACGGCCAGGACTCTGTCCATCTGAGGATTAGGACACTCTCTGACATTCAAGCAGAACTGAGTGCCGAGGAGGAGCTGGGCAGATACCCGACTACCGAGATTCTGGCCTCTAAGCAGCAACTGTGACCAAGAGAGAGCTGGGCCCTGAGGGATGTGGCTAGGGCAGCAGGGAGGCTCCTGATCAAGGCATGCAGCATGCGCTGAACATGAGCACCAGGAGCGTTCGTCCGCTGCCCACCGCCAGGGATGTGTGCAGAGCAAGGGCCCCCTAACTGTCCCAGTGCCCAAACGAGGGGGCACAGGAAGCTGTCTGGGGGGCAGTGGGCTCAGCACAGTCCTGTTGGCTTCTAAACGCTGAAGCGTGTGTAGAGGGCGTCTCGTCCAGCCAGCTCTGAAAGTGGCAACTGCAGGCTTAAGGGGAAGGGCAGCCCCACTGTGCGCAGGCTTCAGCCCAGTGCTTTCTGAGTGCTTAGAGATCCATGACTCAAAAAACTGGGCTTAGAGATGACAATTTGTTAATCCCCTCCCCTCGACTGAGATGAAAATGGCATTTCATTCCCAGCTCTGTTAATGGACTCACTTCCGGAATAAAGCCAGCGTCCCCAAAGGCAGTGGCTATGGTTCTTCTCCTTTGTGTCACTTTTGTTTTCTTTTGAGTGTTACATTTAGATTAGCTTCTGGGGGGATTAAATGTTATTACAGCTGAGGAATCTTTTTTTCTTTTTTTAATCAGTAGAGAGGTTACCGCTTAGCATCATTGCTTTTAGATTTATTTTCTTAAGTCTTGCAGCCTCCCCTGTTCCTATTCTTAAGAGAAAGCTTTGCATCGGTTATGTCTGGTTATCTGCACCTTGGGAGAGCAACCCTTGTCACAGACAGCACCTTTCCATCCGCACGGCAGAGCTGATGCGGCCCTGCAAGGTGCCCACGTGGTGTGCACACACTGCTCCTGAGGACACAGCCCCGGGCGGGGAGGAAGTTGTTTATTGGTAAAGTGTTCCCCTCAGGTCTGGCTACAGTAGACCATAGTACTCAACCCAGGGAGACTGCGCTGACTTCCATGAGAGCCCACCAGAGGGATTGCTGTGGCAGAGGCTGCTGAGACCCGTCTCCTGGCATCTGGTTCTTATTGGACCAGGGTGGATGTTGCAGAAAGACCGATTTCTTCTGCGGCATTGTGTAAAAGCATATCCATCTAAACAGACCTTGAAGTTTAGAGGTTTAGAGACAGGTATCAGGTGATTGTGTTTCAGGATCTGATAGCCTCTAGACCATGGGAACAAAGTCCACATTCAGGGCTGGTTGGGGTCTCCACCCACCACCATCACAGAGCCCTCTGCATCTCTGAACATGCCAGCCACAAGAGCCAAGCCTGAAGGGTTCACCATCAGAGGAATTGTGTCCCCAGTGCAGCCTGGCCGCACGTGACCCGTGGCACTCCATTCATGCCCACCCCATGGTGGCAGCTCCAAGCTAGAGTAAAGCCCTGTGAGACCTAGCTTGCCTGTAACTGTTGGTCACTAGTTTTGTTTGTTTCTGGTGTAGCTAGATCCAGGAGAGTCAAGTTCAGGATTCTGAGACTAGTCCGGTCTCCCTGGGAAGTGGAGGCTCTCTATCTCCACTGAGCCATACTTTCTGAGAAAGCACTATGTGCTCCATCGTCATGATTCCCACTGTCCCCACCACCACACACACAGATGAGGTCCTGAGTAACTGCCTAGTGGCATCCCTGAAACTACAGGCCCCGTAGCTAGATGGACCCTCAGAGTCATCTAATCCAGTTAGATACAGGTTGGGGTCATTCATGTGTGGTCACCCTGGGAACTCTACTCCCCCTGCTGGAACAAGTTCCGTTGCTAGTGCCCATCCTCACACCTCCCGTTTCATCTCTGTACAGCCCTGGCTGTTAGAAAAGAACTCTCTCTGATGGAAACAGCTTAGGGCTGGCTCTTGGGAGCTTCCTAGTTCTGCCCTCTGAGGCTTTATAGAGCACAGCGAAAGTGCCTGTGCATGCAGCTGGGCAGATATCTGAAGATAATTTTTATGTCCCCCTGTGTCTTCCTTTTCCTTCAACTTTATCCTTCTGTAACTCATCCATTGAAGCACACACCTAACAGGGTCCCTGTCTCCTCTCCACCTGCTCCCTTTTAGAATTGGGCTCTGGGGAGCCAGAGCAGCTAAGCAGCCAGAATGCAGTGCAGGCATCGCCTCCCTTGTCTAGTGGCTGAGCTCTGTCAGCAGCATGTACACTGGGTTGCAGCACCAAACTCACCACGTTGTCCGCTGTCTCCTTGGCTGGGCCCACTAACTATTCATATAAAGCTTCCTGTGAACTCGCCTCCATGAGTGGCTACTAAGTGCCCTGTTTAGGCTTGAGTACAGGACCTTATATTTATTCCCAGTAAACTTCATTCTGGTAGATTCAGTTCAGCCCATAGAACAATTATTTGAATATATAGATTCTGTCATCTCTCTCAACTCTTTTTTTTTTGAGACAGGGTCTCGCTCTGTCGCCCAGGCTGGAGTGCAGTGGCACGATCTCGGCTCACTGCATCCTCTGCCTCCTGGGTTCAAGCGATTCTTCTGCCTCAGCCTCCTGAGTAGCAGGGATTACAGGCATCTGCCAACATGCCCAGCATGTATTTTGTATTTTTAGTAGAGACAGGATCTCGAACCCTGATCTCAAGTGATCCACCTGCCTTCACCTCCCAAAGTGCTGGGATTACAGGCATGAGCCACTGCCTGACCCCTCCCAACTCTTTTATATAAACCTGCTAAGTATGCCTTACACAACTAAGTCATTGATGAAAATGTTTAGTTGTACAAAAATGAGGACCTCCATTAAAGCCGACCTCATCCATCTGGGTACAGTGATCCATCTAGTTCCTAACATACCTCCTTGGATATCCAACCCATGTTATTTCTTTCCCACTAGGCTGGATCATGAAGGATCCTTTCTAATAATGTAGGAAGTGTCTGGAGCTATCAGTCCACTGCATGCCCTCAGTCTCCTAGCCAGGATCCCTGTTAGAAGGGAAGAGGAGGGAATGTGGTTTGACATGTTTCCAACAGACTCTTCTCTTCTTAGTGATCACCTCTTCCTTTTCCAAGTACTCCAAACCAGCCTCTTTATGAAACCATTCTAGACTCCTACTTGGGCTTTGCCTTCATTTGATGGAATGTACCCTTTTGAAAATCATGACATTGAAGACTGTTCCTTTCT
The DNA here is from genome assembly GCF_003255815.1 of Theropithecus gelada. Lineage (NCBI taxonomy): Eukaryota > Metazoa > Chordata > Mammalia > Primates > Cercopithecidae > Theropithecus > Theropithecus gelada. The sequence goes on from NC_037669.1 coordinate 46,618,094, forward strand.
AGTTTTCCTTTGTTTCCCATTCTCGAGAGTTCTGTAAAGGTGACCCGCAGTAGCTTGGTGGTCCAGCCATAGTTCTCTTGGTATTCCTGGGCACAGGTGAGTGGACTGAGAAGGCTGCAGTCATGGGAAGTAACTTGGCCCTCTCTGGCCATCTTCCCTTCCACAAAGACTTTCCGCACTGTCATACTTCACTGCCAGCATTTGTTCTGTCTTCTGGGAGGTGGCCAGATAGAAATAGAAAACATGGGCTTTGGAGCAGAAAACCTCAAGTCAAATCCTGTCTGTGCCTCTCGCTTGTGTGAAGTTTGGTTGGTAACTCCCTCTAAGCCTCAGTTTTCTCTTCTGTAAAAGGGGTGAGCCATCCATTGCTCACAGGACTGTTGTGAGGGCTAAGTAAAGAAACCTCTATCCATCCCTACCCCTTCCCTTCTCTCTTTGAAGTCCGAAGCTCTATCTCCTTTAGAAGCAAAACAAGAGGTGCTGTTTCAGCACCCTTTCTAGCTCAACCACACCCACCACCTCCCATTTCATCTCTGTACAGCCCTGGCTGTTGGAAAAGAAATCTCTGATGGAAACAGCTCAGGGCTGGCTCTTGGCAGCTCCCATCGGTTCTTGTCTGCCAAAGGCCCCCAGCCTGGGGTGTCTACAGCGAGGTCTTCCCATCCCACTGTACTCCCTACTGCTGCCCACACTGGCTGCCCTGTCATCAGAAAGTCCCAGGGTGGCTGGCTGTCTTCCTGCTCTGTGGGGACAGGCCTTGGTGGAGCAGGGCACCGAGGGAAACACAAGGCTTTGCTTCCCACGGTCACTGCCCAGCACCCAAAGCTCTGACCGGCCATACCCCTGTGGACCCCCTCCACCTACCTTCCCATGGAAAGAGTTGAGGTCCTTGTAGAGTCAGCCTTGGGTTTCCCAGGGACCAGGGGCAGGGAGTGCCCTTTTCCTTATGCTGGTTTAGTCGAGGTTCAGCACATGAAGGTGGAATTCGCGGCAGGCCTTTCCTTCTCCTGGGCCCAGCACAGGCTGGTGGGATGTGCTTGCTGGGTCACCTGCCTCTGCAGAGCTGACCCAGCCTCATCCGCCAGTCCCTGGTCTTGGTGCTGCTGCAGAGTGGCCTGCTCCCTGTTATGGCCCTGTTTACACAGTCTGTGCTCCTCACAGTGTGGCCCTGCGACTGACACAGAGCCCAGTGCAGCTTGAGGAGCTGGTAAACTTTGACTTCGGGCTCTTTCACCTTAGGCAGCTACCTGAGTCTGCCCCCCAGGTCATTTCAGGTAGACATGCCAAACACTTCCCTTTCTTCTTAGTGCCCCTTGACATACATACCTCCCAGCTACGCACTTTGGGACCTTTCTAAGCTCCCCTTCTTAGTCCTCTGTTCCAAACTGCTTACCAGGAGACCTGGGATCTAAGTCAATAGTATTTACTCCAAAATACCAGCTTACAGGCCCCTGGTGTATTCTGCACTTGAAAAGAGGGGCCAGGACAAACTGTTCACAAAAGAAAGGTTCATCTCGTCCCACCTCACTTAAACCCGCCTGGGATGGGGAGCCCTCACCCCATTTTTGTGATGAGGAAGTGAGGCTCAGCTAGGCTGACGCATCTGAGATTGCTGGGGTGGAAGTGGCAGAGCCAGGATTCAGGGCCTGGCCTTTCTTGTCCTCAGCCAGGCGCACAGGTTTCACCCTGCAGGCACCCGAAGTTCAGAATCACTGAGGCAGATGTTTATCTAAGAGCATGGAGGCTCCAGTGAGATGTACATTCCTCTTGTTGTCTTCCTTTAGAGGAGAGAGGGGCTTCGGGGCCTTCACCACGCCCTGCTGCCCATAGCACCTCTTGGTAGCCCTGATAACACCATGCTCTGCAGATCTGCCTGTGCCGGTGCACAGTGACCCTGGTTTGTGGCAGCCCATAGACCACTTGCCTCAGAATCATGGAATACAGTCCAGGCCCTACCCCAAGCGAGGCCCTTGGAATCTGCCATATAAACAAACTCCCAAGTGATTGCTATGAGTCCTGGAGTTTAGATCAACTGCCAAAATGAATGTATTCCAGCCAGCAAATTAATCACTTCCCTAGGAAATCCCCCCAGGGAAAGCCTCTAAATCTGTCCTGACTTCTGAACTGTCTCAAAGAGATCTGTTGCTTTTTCCTCTGGTGAGGAGGCCTTCCCCCACCCTGCTTCTTCCCAGAGTTAGGGCCCAGAGAACGTTATCCTGAGCCTTGAGTCCAGAGAGCCCATGGTGGGCGACCAGCAACCCTGCAGAGAGCCTGAGCCCTTCCCGCAGGAAGGGGGGCGGTCCTCGTGGCTTGAGGCTTGGCACTGGCACTGGCTTCTCAGGCTGGCACACACCTTCCTTCTGCCTTGCTGGCATGGCAGAATGGCACGTGTGCCCAGTGACCAGATCAGGCTGTCACAGCTGGGCACACTCAGCGCAAGGGTGCAAGAGGGCCCTTGGAGCCTCCTTGTCCATTTGCTAAGCAGGCCCAGGGCAGGCGGGGCTTCTCTGGATGTTATTTAGCAGCAGCCCTGGCTGCCACTGGGCTGAGGGCCCTGGGTTGCCCTATTTGAAGATTGTTGTTTACTGCTTCTGAAAGGAGCATGGTCCTTCTGGGGTGGGGTGACTGCTGAGGGAGCTTGGGGTTTGGGAGGGAGTGGTGTCTGGAGAGTGAGATCATGCCTGCGCTATTACTGGACTCACCCACAGTTCTGAAAAGTCCCCTCACACTGTGAGCCTCATCTCTTCATCTATGTCATGACATAGTTGGACCACAGAGTCTCTAAGGCCCTTCTGGAATGGAAGCCCTACCTGCTTTCGTAGGCCCCTCTTCTTGCCCCTCTGAAGCCTGGTACAGCCTCCCCTTATACTCGTGCTGTAGGGTCATTTGTTCCCCAAGGCTTCTCTGGTAGGATGGGTCCTCAACCCTCATTTCCTACCATTTCCAGGAGTGAGATGAATGAATGGCTCAGGAAGCTTTTGGTGGCAAGTTAAATTTCATCTCAGTATTCTTGTATTATCCATTTGCATTGCTATAAAGGAATACTTGAGGCTGGGTAATTTATAAAGAAAAGAGGTTTATTTGGCTCATGGTTCTACAGGCTGTACAGGCCTGAAACCAGCATCTGCTCGGCTTCTGGGGAGGCCTCCGGAAGCTTACAATTATGGAGGAAGGCAAAGAGGGAGCCAGTGTGTCACATGGCAAAAGACAGAGCAAGAGAGATGCCAGGCTCTTCTAAATAATCAACTCTCATTATTTGCTCATTACTGTGGGGAGGGCACCAAGCCATTCATGAGGGACCCCGACCCCCATGACCCAGACACCTCCCACCAGACCCACCTCCAACACTGGGGAGTCACATTTCAACATGAGATCTGGAGACTGAAATATCCAAACCACATCAATTCTTCATTCACACTTCATGTTTTTTAAAACTTCTATAAGGAGCGAATAAAATCATCTTTTAGAAAATTTGATGTTTCTGTTTATCTTTAACATACAAGCCAATGAAAACTGATTGCAGCATCAGAATACCCCCTTCTCCGCCCATACTGTCTCTCTCACACATGCATGCATTCACGCACTCTCACACTCGCTCTGCCTGTAACCAGAAAGCTTGCCCGTTCTGTGTTAGGATTCTGCACTCTTCTCCTGTCAGCGGCCTCGGCGTTGAGTATTTCCCTGGGCTCACGGTCTGAGAACCTGGATTGAGCTCACAGAAGTCAGGCCACTGGAGTACAAGCATGGAAAAGCCCCCGGTCTATGTGTAGACATATTTATTTGCTGCTGGAGAGGATATATTAGGAGTCAAAGACAAGCTCCTACCAGCAGATTCCTAAAGGAGGTTTGTGCTATAAAAGATGACTCTGGTTATCTGGGTTCTTTGAATTTCACAGAGATAGATGAATTGCCTTCCAGACTTTTCTATGATAACAGTTGTCAGGAATGCCTGGGAGTTTTACTTAAGCTAACAAATGATTACCCTTCCCATTAGCTCTACAAACAGGCCCCTAATTAGTGAATTGGCTAATGACAGCTGCCTCTGGGGTCATTAGTCCTGACAGACAGTGCTGCAGTGTTCCGGGTACTGTGTCACTGTCATGAAGCATGTTGTCAGGCTCCACAGGACGTCAGGGCTGGGGAACACTTGGAATGCACCCCCCACACACACTTTTTTTTTTTTCCTGAGACAGAGTCTCGCTCTGTTGCCCAGGTTGGAGTGCAGTGGTGCAATCTCGGCTCACTGCAAGCTCCACATCCCGGGTTCACGCCATTCTCCTGTTTCAGCCTCCCGAGTAGCTGGGACTACAGGCGCCTGCCACCACGCCCAGCTAATTTTTTTGTATTTTTAGTAGAGATGGGGTTTCACCATGTTAGCCAGGATGGTCTCAATCTCCTGACCTCATGATCTGCCTGCCTCGGCCTCCCAAAGTGCTGGTATTGCAGGTGTGAGCCACCGTGCCCAGCCTCCCCCCACCGCCTTTTTACCTTTTGTGTCATCTCCTGGGTCATGTAAATTAACTCCTACTTCAGACGGGTATGGATTTCTAAATATGAATTAAACATGGATTTTTAAAATAAAGGAGGACTGAGGAAATGGTCACATCAATTCTGGACGAGAAGACAGTTTTTATGAAACAGTTCCACTTTAAAGACACGTCTAGTCAGAGTTGGGAATCATTTTGGAAAGAACATCTATCTTGCCATTCGTTCCAGGGTTTACTTGTGAGCACGAATCACCTGCTGTCTCTGGCCACCTGGGATGCTCAGCCAGTGCCTTCGGAAACGTTTCTGCCCTGAATGTCAGGTAGTGGTGAGCAGGATGGCAGGGCTGGCATGAGGCAGAGGGCTCAGTGTGTCCCAGATGTGGTGTTCCCTTTTGAGAGTCTCCCTCCCTGCAGATGAGCAGGTGTTAAGGCCGGCCTCGTCTGTGTCCCTCCTGATCGCTTAGATGATCTTGAAGTGTGGACCCTCCTGGGACACGCAGCATCTCCTGACCAAGCTGAGCCCCAGAATAACTAGTCTGGAAGGCCCAGGCTTACGTGATTACCAGGTTAAATCCCAGGCTGATGTTCCATAGACAAGGACAGCATCGCATGGTTGAAGCACAGAAAAGTTCTGGGACTGGTGAGTGCCGAGTGGGATAGCTATTGTCACAGAAAGGCGCTCGGCACTCAGGTTTTGTTACTATGTAGATTCCTGCTACATCAGCTCAAAACCATGTGCGGCTTAGTCTAAATGCCTATTTAAGCAAAGGCCAAAAGTCTGTTTGAAGATATAAAGGGAAAAACAGTGTTCATAATACAAAGCTTGAGGCTAGTCATAGATGTACAATTTCCGCACAATAAAAGTGACTAATGAAACTGCATTTAATTGTTCAAAAGTAACAGAAATGCATCTTGAGGAATTAAGAAAAATTACAAAAAGGTGATTATACAGCATAGCAAATCTCTAACATGGATTAGACAGAATTGTTTAGGAGATAAAATACCAGCATGAACATGCATTTTGAAAGAGGGAAGAACAATGCTGGGTTTAGGTAGGGAGAGCCCAGCTTCTGCTTTTGCTTGGGACTGATGTGGCAGGAAGTTGCTGGTTCATGGCCCGGGAAATCCATAGATGAAAAGACCTTGGCCGCTCCTGTGGAATGCACGTATGTACTTGACCTATGTAAAATGGATTGTACAGGGCATCCCCAAACCTAACAGGTGCCTGCATCTGGGAAGCCAGCTTGTGCTGTGAAATTCTCATAACCTTAGATCAGCCTTTCCTCTCAACCAGGTGAACCTAGGTTCACATCCTCCTGTGACTTCCTAGTCTAGATCCTGGGACAAGTGGCTCAACTGTGCTGACTCTGGTTCCTCATCTGTGTAGAGGCGTGGTGATGCTGCCCTTGCAGAGTGGAGGAGAGGATAATATGAGATCATGTTCATAGAATACTAGGCCAGAGCTTGGCTCAGAAATGTTAGTCCTGGGCTGCCACGTCCTGTCAACACTGGCCACATATGGCTATTGAAGTGTGGCTCACCCAAATTGAGACATGCTGTAAGTGCAAAATGCATATTGGATTTCAAAGACTTAGTACCAAAAAAAAAGTAAAATCTCTCCTATAATTTTTTATGTTGAAATAATATTTCTCTATATTTTGTCAAATACATTATTAAACTTAATTTTAACTGTTTCTTTTTACTTTTTTTTTTTTTTTTTTTTTTGAGACAGAGTCTCACTCTGTTTCCCAGGCTGCAGTGCAGTGGCGCAATCTCAGCTCATTGCAACCTCCACCTCCCGGGTTCAAGCGATTCTCCTACCTCAGCCTCCGAAGTAGCTGGGTTTACAGGTGTGCACCACCACGCTCAGCTATTTTTTTTGTATTTTACTAGAGACAGTTTCACCATGTTGGCCAGGCTGGTCTCGAACTCCTTACCTCAAGCAATCTGAGCCACTGCACCTGGCCTCTTTTTACTTTTTAATGTGGCTACTAGAAAACTGATACTTCTATACGTGGCTTGCAGTCTTTCTGTTGGATAACACTGTTGGTCCCTTCCCTCCTTCACCCTGGCCTACTGCCTCCCATCTTAGCATCCCACCACCTTGCGTGCAGCCTTACACTGGAGTGGTTTGTGTCCCTGAGGTATTTGCTCCAGGTCATGTGGGTAGAGAGCTGGGCAACCAGTGTTGTTCTGGCATAACACCCTTTCCTTTCTCCATTTTAAACACGAGGAAGCCATAAGTGATATTTAGTGCCTTTACCTAGGTCAGAAGCCAGTTAGTAGTCAAGTAGGGACCTAAATCCAAGTGTTCTGGCTTGGGTCCACTGTGATTTCCACCACGCCATACGGCCATTCATTTTATTGGCTGGAGTACAGCAGCATCTACGCTGGCATTGAGCTTCACTTCCATGCTGAGTTGGAGAGACTAAGATTCTGAGGGACCAGGAAGAAGCAGCCTGGGTGGTGAAATGTAGACAGAGATTTGGATGAGAGATGGGGAGTGAGTGTTAGGATCTGAGCCTGGTACGTCTCTCAGGACTGGTGCCTGTGTGACTTGTCTCGGAGAAGGCTAGGGGAAGATGATGCCAGACGGTGCCGGTCTTGGCCTGTCCATGGGTTTTGGAGTCTGATGGGTGACCTGGGCCAAGTCATTCTATCTGCTTAAACCTGAGGGTCTTCATTTGTAAAATAAGTGTATTTTGTTACAGAGGTTTTATGAAGATTAAATCCCATGCCTCACAGATGCTCACTGCCTGTTCACGGGCTTTCCTGTCTGCATGGGTTTGCTCTGTGAGTCAGTGGTCCCTCATCAGAGCCTGTCCCAGAGGATGCTGGGTGGCTCTGTAGGTTTTGTATCCTCAGGCTGACAACAGCAGGCATGTATTGGTAAGAATCTGAGCAGAATGGAGTCATGTGAGCTTTAGAGGGCTGGAAGGTGTGGGGGGAGATGGTATTACAGAGCTCTTTTGGTTAATCCTGGGGGAGTGGGATTTCAATAACTGCTGGTGCCCAGGCCCGGGTGAGGATCCCAAAGTGAGGATCCTGAGAATCCTGAGGGATGCCTTTTCTCCAAGCCACATGACTAAGAAAACGGGGGATTCCCAGGCTATGCGCGGAGGACAAGCTACAAATTATCTTGCTGCGCAGACAGCCAGCAGCGAGTCACAACCCCAGGAATCCTGAGAAACAGCTCTTCTTATCCAGGTCACCGTACTCATTCTCTGATTTGTGAAAGTCCAGGCTAGGACAGAATCCATTTCCATCAGGGAAATTGGCAAGGCTCCATTAGCTTGTGACTGTTGGCCTGGGGGCAAGGAGAGGGGAGTGGGAGGATGCTTAACAAGGTGGCCACACAGGCACCATAGCCAGAGCGCCAGCTGGAGGGAACAACAGCCTGAGTTCCAGTTCCAGACCCACTGTGTGCTCATTCTGTGCCACAGGGCTAATTACAGAGCCTCTCTTCGTCTGTCTTCTCAGCTGTAAGATGGTGATACGAGAACAAGGCAATGAGCTGGGTGTTTAGATGCTGTGGAGTGTGTACGTGACGCAGTAAGCAGAGTGCCTGGCATGTAATCAGGATTCGATAAATGGTAGCTGTTCTTATTTATTATTGCTGTCGACTCTGTTAACATCCAGCATCCAGTTTAGACTCTTCCAAATTTCAATTTTTTTATGCCATCAGCCACATTAAAAGACTGATGCCAATAAGGTTTTAAAATGAAATGCCTCTCATAACAGAGGAAGTCCCAGTAACTATAAGACGTTCCTGTGCTTACTCAAGAGAACATGCTTTATCCTGGGGCCATGCCCTGGGTAATCACAGCAATTCATAGCAGGAAAGCTGGCCCTGTAGGCTCCCGCAGGACTGAGGGGGCTGTGTGGCTCCCACAGGTCCCCATGCAGGGGTCTCTGCCTACAGGCCACCAGGGCCCAGGAGGCTACCACTGCCAAGAAGCTGTTCCTACCACCGGCAGCGATCTTCGCCCCAAGCTCCCTGCATGTTGGGCTTGTCCTTCATTTTCGGTTGGCCAGAGCCTGGCTCCATTTGCTATTTGGTACTCTTTTTAATTCTTCTGTGGACAGAAAGAGAGGTGGAAGGGCACTTGTATTTATCAGACTCTTCCTGTGGTTCAGGCAAACCTTGAAGCACTTTGTGTAGGTTATCTCATTTATGACTCTGTTTTTATAGATAATTAAATTGGGAGTCAGTGAAGTGAACAGACTTGCCCAAGTCACGGAGCTAGTGAGCAGGAGAGTAAGGTTCCAGTTCAAGCCGGCCTGCCTCCAGAATCCACCACTCCAGGCTGTGGCAAGGGAACACAGCTGGGACAGGATCAAGCAGTAGGGTTTTGAGTGCCAGGGGTTTGGACTTTATTTTGATGCCTTGGGAAGCCATCAGAAGTGTCTGAGCTTTGAAATGACATGGTCAGATGTGTGTTTTAGGAAGATAACTCTAGAAGTAGTGAATTAAGTCTGTAAAGCCACAACTTTCTCATCCTATCCCTGTACAGTTGGTTATTTTTAAACCCAAGTGCAGGAAATGTTGTTTCTCTCTGATTTCATGCACACTTGAGCCTACTGTTTCAGGCTGTGTCTTTTAGCCTGTGTGTGTTTGTGTGTGTGCCTGTGTGTGCACAGGAGGACGTGGGGGAACACAGTACACCAGGAGCAAAGAAGAATGCCTTTAGATGGCATCTGCCATGCAGCCTCTGGCTTTGACAACTGTGACTTGTGACAGTGTAGAAAACAGGAATTTTATCTCTCACATACCTCGGCAGACAAGGAACAAGATGGGACGCCAAAATAAAATGACTGATTCTTTAACAAATACACCAGAATTTACACATATTCCACTCACTCCATCTGAGCAAATTGATTGGGACTTCTATTTTTGAATCTCAGAGATAAGGACATCGTTTATTCTCCCCTTCTCAGTCAACAAACATTCATTGAGTTCCTACGATATACAGGCATTCCTTCACTCTGCATTTCTTGTCCCTCAGGCCTCATCTTCTGTGATTATTAGATGATGTGCGTGTGCATATATATCATCACTGTAAAAATGGACCTTTTAAATCTCTCCTGGGACTGTGCATAGTTCTAGAAATCTACAGTATATACATTTAGTGTCCACACATTCTCTGATATGCTATTTACTGTAGCATCTTAAAATGAGGAGGGATGCAAAATATTCAGAGTATATACATATCTTCCAGGTTTTTCAAAAGGAAGAAGTTTCGTCTTCTGATTTATAAAAATGATACATGAATATTGTAAAATGAAATCAAACAATACAGAAAAATACAAAGTTTTAAAAAATCCAGAATCTCTCCCTGCTTCGGTTTGGTGACATCACTCCATGTTCACGGAGCACAGCCACACAGCTGCACATAAATGAGACCGTGAGTTTGTGTTCAACACACGGCTCAGTGTGTGCTATTTTCCCTCATCCACATGCTGTGCACAATATTTGTATATCAGTAAATGTAGATTTAGATCTTCATTTTTAATTATCCTGTTATTCTCATATATGGTTACACTGGATTTTATGTAACCAATCACTTACTGATGAATCCTTGTGTGGTTTTCTATATTTTATCAATATAATCGGCACTGTGACAGACAGCCTTATTTGTGTTTGTGTGCTTATATATTTATTCTAGAGGGAGTTTCTGGGTCAAAGGATACACACACCAAAAAAACCATATGCATACAGGTTTAAATGCTTACATTTGACCTGCTAACCCTTCAGAAGAGAAATGTGCCAATTTTCAGTCCAAAAATGCTAGAGAGTGTTCCATTTTCCCAGGACTTCCCAAGAAGCACAGGATTTTCAGCAGTATTTTTTCAAAGCATCTTTACTGCTATCAAAGGAGAAAAATACCCTCACTTTTAAAACTCCTCATTTCTTCAAGTATTAAGTGAGGGTAAAAACCCTTACCTATATTATTGGCCCTTTGTTTTTCTTTTTTTATGAGTTGCTTACTTACAGCCTTTCCCATTTTTCTCCTTGTTATTCATTTTTAACAGGTCTGTGTGTAATGGCGTTATTTAATCTTTTATCATTTTTCTTGTGACTGTTTTCCAGTTAATTTTTTGTTTAACTTTTGCTTTTTGGAAGTTGATGTGGAGATAGGAACCAAATTTATTTTTGTTGCTCATTTTTCTATTTGTAACTTACATTATGTTACAAAGACCTCTCCACCCCAGTGAAGGTCTATAATCGTATGCACTCATATTATTAGGACAAGTACTTGTATGATTTTATTTTCTGCCATTAAATTGTTGTTCCAAATAACCTCCCTAGGATTTACTTAGGAGTAAGAAGCGAATGAAGTAAAGATCTGCTTTCATTTTATTTTTTCCAAACAAAGTATCCTTTGTCCCATTAGCACTGATATAAAATTTCACCTAATCTTATGCTAAATTCCTTCTTACACATTTGAGTCTATTTCTAGATTCTTTTCCAGGCCACTTCTGCATGTTTTAAACATGTTTAAGGCATATTAGGAAGCTACGGTTATTTAAAATATTAAATATCTGGCTGAGCAAGCTCTTCTGCCTTGATGATCTTTTTGCATTTTCTTTTTTGAGGTTGAATTTAGAAGTACTTTGTCAAACTTTCCCAACCCCACTCCCAGCCAGGAAAAGAAAATCTAGATAGACTCTTTTTTTGGGATAAGTGCATCCTTTTGAGTACATCCAGTCCTTTCAAATTGCTGTCATTGTTGGTCTATTTTGAAATAATTTCAAACCCATAGAAAGATTGTAGGAACAAACACCGCAAAGGATTTCTGCATCCCCGTAACCAAGATTCCCTGATTTTTTACATGTTGCAGAATTTGCTTCATCACCTTTTCTTTCTACATGAAAACATTGTCTTTTTCTGACATGATCACTCCTTACCCCTAAATACTTCCATCCACCATGGGCCTCCCAAGAATACCTCCTCCTTGGTCACCTCACACTGCTGCCGATGAGGAAATCAGCACTGACTCAACAGGACTGTCAGCCCACAGACCACACTTCGCCTGCTACCCTAACGTTGTCATCTTTTCCTTTCTGGTCCAGGGATCTGTCACGCATCATCAGCTCCTTCATATGGAACGGTTCCTTAGTCTTTCATGTCTCTCTCCACCCTGACAGCCTTGAAGAAAGTGCGGGGCTTTCATCCTTAGGGAGAGCCCCAGCCTGGGCCCACCTGGTGTTTCCTCATAACCAGACTGAAGCCATGCATTCTTGGCAGAAAGACCCCAAAACTGGTGCTATGTTCGTCGAGGTGCATCCCTTCAGGAGGCTCAAATGGCCACCTGTCCTACCACTAGTGATGTTGACCTAGACCTGGTCACATTGGTATCTCCACAGTCTCCCTGCTGTGAAGGCCTTATTTCCCGTTTGTGTTTGGTGAGTATTTTGTGGGGGAGATACTCCAGTATTATGCCAGTATCCTGATCCTCATCTAACTTCCACCCATCAGCCTTAGCTTCCATTGAGAACATTGTGATGATCTATTTCCATCATTTCTTCTACATTTATGAATTGATATTATATTAAAGGAGGAGTTTCCCCTTCTCTCTTTAGTTATGTAACTATTCATTTATTTGGTTATTAGTAAGGATTCAAGGACTCACATTTATCCATTGGGCTATAATCTATAGTTTAATTTATTTTAATATTCAAAATGCCATAGATTTTGCCCTTCAAACTGACTCTCCTTCCTTTGGCATGTCTCTTCATTCTTTACTTTCTAGCTCAAGGTGTTCCAGGCTCATCTTGTCCTTTCTCTGCCCCAGCCCTGGAGTCAGCCGTTGCTCCCAGGAGCCACATTCCTTCTGTTGGAGGATGCTGCTAGAAACAACGCTCTGGGGTCTGAGCTCCGGGTGTGTTCCCTGCTACCGGAGGTGTCATTGCTTCTAGGTGCTCTCAGTGGGAAGAGCTGGGAAACACGGGTGCGTGCACACAAAGTGCTTGTGTATGTAGATGTGTGTGCATGTATATCCACAGTGCATGCATGAGGACTTCCATCTGTGTGGTGTGGGGGGGTAGTATTTCACAAGTCCGTAGTGATAACTTCCAGTTCTAATACGCGGAGGCTCTTTGTAAGGCTCTCTCTCTCTCCTTTTCCATGAGTAAATCTCCCTTCTCATAGAGCATGAGACTTGGCTGTTTTCTTCAACAGGGTATATATTTGCTCAATCAGTGAACTTTTGTCTCAATGTAACCAGTACTCTCAACCATGCTGGCTGCCTTTTCACCTGCCAGATCCCCTCCCGGACCTCACTGGCTGCCTCAGCTGCAAGCAGGCCACTGCCACCACCTCCTGGTGACGCCCCCACTACCACCCCACTCCCTGTGACTTCTGCTGGGAGGGAAAAGGACAATTGAAGGACAAGGCTTCCATTCTTTGTTTTTTTTTAAAACAACTCGAAGTCCTTTGGTGATTTCAGGTTGATGGGAGTTAGGAAATGGGAACAGAGCGTGCCTTCACCTCTGCATGGCTGTGAGATGTGTCCACTTTCCCTCTGCCTTGTTTTGCCTCCTCACCTGGGGTCAGGTTGTATCAGGTGTCTCACCAGACCCCAGTAGCAGGTAGCTGACCCTGTGGTTGTTCTAAGGGAAGTCAGTTCTGGTTCAAAGCCAAGGTGTGGCAGTGAAGTTGAGGCACATTTTCTGGGTGCTTTCTATCCTGAAAACACATGGTCTACAGTCCCCCTTTTTTTCTGGGTGACATGTGAGGTATGGTGAGAGGTGAGTCCTGGAGGACCTCTTTGGCCTCCTCTGGTGTCCGTGATGGGGTGGTGAGGTAGGGCCGTCATAATGAAGGAGGCCCAGTGTCTGAGAGCTCTTCTTTGCAATACTTAGGGTTTACCACAGTGTTCTGTGCAGCTCCAGTTTCTGAATGTGCTCGGGAAAGACAGTAGACGGAGGGGAAGGGGTCATAGATGGGGGCCCAGGTCTTCTGGGAGGCCCTATAGGAATCTGTTTTTCCTTTTAGGTTATGAGTGAGCTGTCAGCTGATAAAACACTATGGCAGCTTAAAAAACTGTGAACTTCACGAAAACTAATTCAGAATGGACCATAGACCGAAATGTAAAACGCAAAACTGTGAAATTCCCAGAAGATAACATAGGAGAAAATAGATGTCCTTGGGTTTGATGATGACTCTTAGATATAATGCCAAACAGTGCATGAAAGGAAGAATTGATAAGTTGGATCCACAGTGAGGATGGGTAAAGGAGGTAGGTTATAGAATTTTCACTCAGAATTTTCACACACCTGGCAGTAGGCGCTGAGCTGTGTTCAGGAGCAGAAGCGAGGAGAAGGTGAGAATGCAGGACATGGCATGGCCCAGACAGATGCCTGTTCAGCCAGGGGCTGGGTGCATGGTCCAGGGCTCGGCCCACCAGGTTACAAAGGCCCCAGGTCAGACTGCATACATCCACATCCAGTGTGTCAGTCAGATCCGGCCTCTGCCCCTAGAAGCTGGAAGAAGGTGGAGCCCCAGTGACTCTTAATTATTGATGCTCTGCCTACCTCAATTTATTTATAGAATATCTGCTTCCTGCTTAGTATTCTGTGAGGACCTTAGAGCAGAGGTAATAAGCTGTGGTTCCTGGCTTCCAGGCACTTGTGTCTAGTGGGGAGACAGCGTGCCCCACATGACTGGGTGCAGTGTGCTCAGATGGTCCATGACACGGGACCCTCTCAGGTGAGCAGGCCAGGGAGACCACAGAGCAGAAGTGACTTTGGGTCAGTAACACTTCCTCCCAATGAGAGGGGACAGAGAGGCGGGGCTGGCGGCCTGTCCACATAGGACTACACAGACGCACAGCACCTGTGTGACAGTGGGAAGAGGGGCAGGTGACCTTCAGGGGAAGTTGCAGTTAGCAGACAGACATGGGGGCAGATTGGAGGCGGAGTCGAGAGTGTTCCTGAAATCTGGGGCCCCAGACGTGGGGACAGTTGATGACAATCAGGCAGGATGGAGACTTACCTTCTCCTCAGGACTGGGGCCTAGAGAGGCCAGAATGCCTCGCTGTGGAGCTGGCCTTGTCTCTAGGCCTTGTGGCTGTGGGTGGGTGAGAGGGGTCCCTGAGGGCAGGGCAGAGGTTTCAGTTTTTGTGAGTCTTGTCACCATGGGATGGGCACTTAGTAAGTAGTTGTCCGTTGAAGGAAGGAAGGATATTCATTTAGCATAGGTCTTTATGGGGGCGTTTTAGGCTGGTACGATGGAGTTTGTGGAAAAGGCTGGGGAGAAGAGGCCAGTCAGGAGGGAGGCTCAGGACAGCAGAGCAGGCACGGGCAGCTCTTGTGAGGAGGACTTTGGCTCACCATGAACTGGCTATGTGCTTGAGTGGAGCTGGCCAGGCCTCGGGTTCTGGGAGCTCTGACCTTCAGGATTGCTGAGGCCAAAGCACAGAGCTGGAAGGGCAGGCCTTGCGGGGGCACCATCCTCTGGGGAGCTTTGGGCCAGAGCACCCACCCCATCATGAGTCAGAAAGATCCTTCTAGTTGATATCAGCAAGGAGCCAGGCTGGAGGAACAGACTCGAGCAGGGAGACTTGGGTTGGGAAGACTCAAATAGGGAGACTTGGGAGGGGGGAAGTCGGGAACAGGGAGACTCTAGGTGGGAGACTCAGGGGAAACTTGGGAGCGGGGAGACTTGAAGAAAGAGACTCGGAAGGGGGAGACTCGGTGTGGGGAGACTTAATGTGGGAGACTCGATGTTGGGGAGACTTGATGGGGGAGACTCAAGTGGGGAGACTCACGAGGAGACTCGAGCGGGGAGACTCACGGGGAGACTTGAGCGGGGAGACTCGAGGAAGACTCAAACAGGGAGACTTGGGGGAGACTCAAGCGGGGAGACTCGGGGGAGACTCGAGTGGGGAGACTCGGGGGAGACTCAAGCGGGGAGACTCGGGGGNTCGGGGGATACTCGAGTGGGGAGACTCGGGGGAGACTCAAGCGGGGAGACTCGGGGGGGAGGCGGGGGGGGGGGCGGGGGGGGGACGCAAGGGGGAGGACTGGGGGGGGAGACTCGAGTGGGGAGACTCAAGGGGAGACTCGAGCGGGTAGACTCGAGTGGGGACACTTGAGTGGGAAGACTCAGGGAGACTCGAGGTGGGAGACATGGGGAGACTAAAGGGGTAGACTCAGGGGGAGACTTGAGGGGGGAAGTGAATTAGCCAGAAGGTGAGCGAAAGTTTCCAGGAGAGAGGTGACTCTAAGACAACAGGGGGTGGGAAACAGGCGGCCGCCCACAGTCTAGAGTGCTAGGGACCCACCCAGTGCCATTTGCGTGACAACTCCCTGGTTTGTTGAGGACCCAGTGCTGGGGGAGGTCATGTCATAGGATTGTGCTCAAGAGCCTCCTGCAACCCCACACAGAGCAGGGTTGGGAGCCCACGGACTCCCCTGTGTCCAGAGGCCATGGCTGCAAGGGGCTGCCATGGTGAGTCTCATTGGCAGAAACAGTGCCAGAAAGCTCTTCAGTCACAGGCGGGCTGGGAGTCGTCATCCCCCAGCACCAAAGGCCACCGTGGCCCTGCATTTTCCTTCCGCCTAGACAAAGCCCAGAAAGCACCCCACCTGGCTGCCTCTGACATCTAGTGAATGGGGGTGCATCCCCTCTTACGGAAAGTGTGCACTCTTTTATTTTTTTCCAACAAAGGAACAAAGAGGAATGGCCCTTTCTTCTTTCCGTGTGTGCACACGCATGTGTGTGTGAGAGAAGGGATAGTCCTGGACAATACTGTCACAGGCAGCCTCTGCCTCACTAAGCAGCAGCCAGGGGCTCGTTTGTGTCTCAGGCCCTCTTGGGAGCAACGCACCCCCAGGCTGTCTCGCAGGCCTGGGCTCTCAAACAGGCCCCTCTCCCGCCTGAGGGATGGGGCAGCTGGAGCCCGGCATCCCGCAGTTGATAGCGATCCTGCATGGCGTGTTGATCGATGGCAGGACCTCTGGGTCCCACTTACCCAGGCTGAGTGGCACATTGTCGATAGCAGTCAGTTAACCAAGTCCTTAGTAACCAGCTGGTCTCATCAGCACCTCAGCCCTAGCCACGGGTTAAAACAGAAACCCCTCCTGAACAGCTAGATTGGACCTGACGAAGATGAATGTCTAATTCACTCGGAATCTCCTTACCGCTGCCTGTAATAAAAAGCCTGCTCCATATATTCACCCCCCTGCTGATGTTTCTCTGAAATTAAGTATCAGGAGGACATATAATAGCCCAGTTCCACACCAGGCCAATATTATCAGATTGATGTCAGCAGTGATAATAGGAGAAGGATAAGTTGATGAGATTCCATTTATTAAATAAAGTGAAGAGAGCACACAGAGGATTTGGGGCCGCACGTGTGAGCAGGCGCTGGGCGCGCTCTGCAGGAGAATCGATGAGGGAGAGAGAACAGGGTCTGGGGTCTGGCCCCGAATCCCTCTTCTGGTCCACCTGGGAGCTGGAGTGTCCGCAGGGATGGGAGAGACTTGGCCGCCTACAATGTGTGCGCCCAAGATGAGAAGGTGCCACCCATGCTCCTGCCAGGCCGGTCTCATGGCAGAACACTTCCATTCACTTCCATTTGCTTTTCTTCCCACCTCTGTGTTGATGTGGCAGGCTGCCATGAGTTCGTGTCTTCCTCTCTCGCTTTCCTCCCTGTGGCTCCTGGGCTGGGAGCTTCCTGGCTGCCCACTGGGAGTTGGCAAGCTTCTGCCCCATGCAGAGCCCTGCCTAACATGGTTCGGAACGACTGTCTTTGGTTTTTCTGAGTACCCTTGGTTGTCTCTTTCAGAATGTCTTGGAATTTTCTCAAGGCAGAGTGGAGCTCATGTGGCGATGCACAGAGCAAGAGCTATGGAGCTGAGCACACTCTGCTCTTCCTATCCCGGCCCCTCCCACTGCTCTGTGACTGTGGGCCAGTCACGTGAGCTGCCTGTGACTCACCAACCCCATCTGCAGAACGGGACAGGAAGGCCCAGCTCACAGGGTTGTTGTGAACCTAGAACACAGGAGGTGCTGACAGGCAGAAGTTCCCAGGACCACAGACATCTAGATCCACTCTCAAATGAGGCCGAATTTTCTGCCTGTGCTGTTGACCATCAGCTCCCCTCCCACAGCCTGATCCTCACCCCAGATCTCTCCCACTGCGGAAGACTTCCTGGGCAGCACCTGGAAGCAGCTTTAGGAACCTGCTCATAAGCTACGGCTCCTCCCCTTTTCTGTTATGTGGGTTAAGGTGAGTCAGTTCATCTCTAAATAAGATAACACCTTACAGGGGAGGATGGAGATTGGGGACACCATGTGCAGACCCTGGCATGGAGCCTGGCATGTGGTGGCCATTGGAATGTAGCAGCTATTGCTGATGTGCGCCTGGGCCCAGCCACCATGCCGTGGAAAGTGCACGCTGCTCTCAGAAAGGGATCAGTGATACATTGGTCCCCCGGTCATTCCTGCCCATCCCTGCTCCCCACTCTACTTCTGGGGAACGGGTCCAACCCCTTTGTGGCATGCCTGACGACATGGGTTTCCCAGGGCTGCCAAAACAAAGCACCACATGTCAGGCCTTTCAGCCCAGAAACTTAACCTCTCATAGTTCCAGAAGACAGAGGTTCACAATCAAGGTGTTGGTGGTCCAGGCTCACCCTGAGGCTGGAGGTGGAATCTGTCTCGGCCCCCCTAGGCTTCTGGTGGTGCTGGCATCCTTGGCATTCTGGGACACACATACTGGCGGGCACACATATCGCTCTACTGTCAGCCTCAGTCCCCGTAGTGCCTCCTCCCTGTGTGGTGGTCTCTGTGTCTTGTCTCTTCTTCATATGAGAATATGAATGGGATTCATACTGGATTAGGGGCCTACCCTGCCCCATATGCCCTTGTCTTAACTAATCACATCTGTAACAACCTTGTTTCCCAATAAGGCCATGTTCCAAGGCTCCAGGAAGGACATGAATTTGAGGGGATCATTAAACCCACTAACCTTTGCACATGTCTAGTTCTCAGGAGTCCCTGGACCCCTCAACCTGACCAGGTTGTCTTCTTCTGATAACAATTTGTGACCAGCACCCTCTCCAAACTAACTTAATCCAAAAGTGGAACATATAGGTTTGTACTACAAGAAAGCTAAAAATAGTACCTGGCTTCGAATTGAGGAACTCATTTGGTGTTTGGATCTGTTTCCTTTTGGACAGTGGGCCGTGGAGTTTGGAAGCCCAGTTTTATGTTCTCCCTGGGGGATCACGGTTTCACCCCATGAATGGGCCCATGAATGGGTTTGTACTAGCCCAGGCTGGCTCATGCGGGCCAAACCCATGCTACCCACGCCGGGAGGGGAGACCTGAGAAATACAGGGGTGTCTCTGCCTTACCTGAGAGTCCTGCTGTGTGAAGTCAGTGCATTAATAGACAGCGATGGCACAGCTCCTGCCTTGTAGCACTGCCTGGTCCAGTGTTTCCTTACCTTCAATGCCCCTGCTTGGCAGAGTCTCAGATACAGCCAGTTGTGTGCTTTGAACCAGCAGGCTGTGCTGCTGACTCTGAGCCAAGGAGAACAGAAGGGACAACCTGACCCTGCCCAACAGTCTGCAGTTCCTATCTAGGCACAAACAGGCAACACTTCATAACCCAGTGGCGGCCCTGGACCCAGGAGGTTTGTGCAGTCATGGACAGCTACATAGGCACTTGCCATGGACGGAAGGGAAGGCTGCGCGGACACCTGCCGTGGACGGAAGGGAAGGCTGCGCGGACTCCTGCCGTGGACGGAAGGGAAGGCTGCACGGACACCTGCCGTGGACGGAAGGGAAGGCTGCGCGGACTCCTGCCGTGGACGGAAGGGAAGGCTGCGCGGACTCCTGCCGTGGACGGAAGGGAAGGCTGCGCGGACTCCTACTGTGGATGGAAAGGAGGTTGCACAGAGGTCTGCTGTGGATGAAAGGGAAGGCTGCACAGACTCCTGCTGTGGATGGAAAGGAAGGCTGCACAGAGCCTTATCACTAATGGGAAGGAAAGGCTGCACGGAGGCTTGCTTGGATAGAAGGGAAGCGTGCAGATTGTCTTGGATATGAAGGGAAAGCTGCACACAGAATTCTCATGGATGGAAGGAAAGCTGCACAGAGGAATGTTTATGATGAGAAGGGAAGAATGCAGAGCCTTGCCATAGATGGGAAGGAAGGATGCACAGAAGCTTTTCTGATGAGAAGAAAAGGCACAAAACCTTGTCATGGATGGAAGTGAACGCTGCACAGATGTCTTGTCATAGAAGGAAGGGAAATCTTCAGAGACATTTGTTAGGGAGGAAGGGAGGGCTGCACAGTGGCTTGTTGTGTTATGAATGGGAAGGAAGACTGCACAGAGGCTTGCCATGGCTGTGTAGGGAAGTCTCCACACAGAATTCTCATTCCTGCACAGATGATGGGAAAAGAAGGCTGCGCAGAGGACTGTCATGGATGGAAGTGAGCACTGCACCAAGTTTTGTCTGTGAGGGAAAGGAAGGCTTCAGAGAGGCTTTCTGTGCATGGAAGAAAAAGTTGTATGCAGGGTAGTTAGAGACAGAGATAAAGGCTGCACAGAGGCCTCCCATAGAAGGAAGTGTAGTTTACAGGGGCTTGTCCTATAAGAAGGAAGGTCTGCAGAGAGGCTTATTGTGGATTGGCGGGAAGGCTGTGCACTAGAATGTCTATGAAGGGAATGGAAGACTGCAATGAAAGTTGTCAGATAGAAGGGAATGCTACAGAGAGACTTTTTTTCTTTTGAGACAAAGTCTCGCTCTGTCTCTCAGGCTGGAGTGCAGTGGCATGCTCTCTGCTCACTGCAACATCTGCCTCCTGGGTGCAAGTGATTCTCCTGCCTCAGCCTCCCAAGTAAGTGGGATTACAGGCTCTTACCACCATGCCTGGCTAATTTGTGTATTTTTTGTAGAGATGAGGTTTCACCGTGTTGGCCAGGCAGGTCTCAAACTCCTGACCTCAAGTGATCTGCCTGCTTCGGCCTCCCAAAGTGCTGGGATTACAGGCATGAGCCATTGCATCTGGTCTGCACAGGATTTTCATGGATGGGAAAGAAAGGCTACACAGAGGAATGGCTATGATGTGAAGGAGAGGGTGTTCAGAAGCTTGTCATGGGTGGGATGGGGCAGCTGCACAGAGCCATACCATTGTTAGGAAGGGAATGATGCAGAAAGCATTGTTGTTGATGGGAAGGAAAGGTTGCATGGATTGTTGTTATGGATTGAAGGTTGCATATGTCATAGATGGGAAGCGAAGGTCACACGGAAGCTTGTTATGGATGAAATTGATATGGTTTGGCTCTGTTTCCCCACCCAAATCTCATCTTGAATTGTAATCCCCACGTGTCGAGGAAGGAAGGTAATTGGATCATGGGGCTGGTTTTCCCCAGGCTGTTCTCACGATGGTGAGTTCTCACGAGACCTGATGATTTTGTAAGGGGCTCTTCCCCCCTTTGCCTTTCTGTCTCACGTGCCACCATGTAAGATGTGCCTGCTTCCCCCTCCACTGTGATTTTAAGTTTCCTGAGGCCTCACCAGCAATGCAAAACTGTAAGTCAATTACCTCTTTTCTTTATCAATTACCCAGTCTCAGGCAGTTATTTATAGGAGTGTGAAAACAGACTAATACAAAAAAAAATGAATACTGTACAGAATGTTGTCATGTAACTAAGGGAAGACTTCATAGAAGCTTTCCATAGATAGAAGGAAAAGTTGCATAGAAGCTTTGCATGGATTGGAAGGGAGGTTGCTCAGAGGCGTGTCATGAGTGGAAAGGGAAGGGTACAGAGGTTATGGATGCAAGGGAAGGTTGCACAGAGACTTATGATAGTGGACCCAGACCAGAGAGAAGGAAGAGGGAGGGAGGATCTCCTGGGTCTCTAGCTAATTATGGGTTCTTCACCAAGTGTAGTGCATTCTGCCTGAGGAGAAATGGGAATGAGACCAGGGGCCAGTCAGCCACCAGACATGTGAGGTCAGTTCCCTCATCCAACTGGGGATGGGCTGGGGACACAGACCACCTTCTCAGGGCACTCAGGCTGGCGGCAGAGTTATACCAGCTCTCCGACAATGGCAGGGTGACAGGTCACAGTGTCAGGGTGCTTGAGGTAGCCTGAGGTCCATGGGAGACCTAGCAGGCCGTCAGGTCTGGGTATAGTCTAACTAGGCCTGAGATCTGGCCCTGCTTTTCAAATGACGATCTTAAGCAAGTTACTGTATCACTTGGAGACTCTGGGTTTGTTTTTGTTTTGTGTTGTGTTGTTTTGTTTTAAGGAAAAACAGAGTTTCTACCTTATGTGGGCCTGCTTGGGATTAAATGAGATAATGCTTAGCACATTGTGTGGTGAGTTGTAATTACCCAAGAAATGAGTTTTTGAACTGCCTTGGTGTTTTAGAAATCTGTGGCCTGCGTTATGTTCTAAAAGCATCACTGTTGGCTGGAAGTAGAGAGGACCATTGAGAGGCTATTTAATGACAGTGAAGACAAGGGCATGGGCTAGGGCTCTCCTGTAGGCTAGACTTGGGGGCGTTCTGTGGGCTTGGGGGCTGGAGAAGTTGGGTGCTCCAGGTATGCAGCTGGACCAGCTGGGTGTTGGTGCTGCCTACCCAACTGAAATTCAGAAGGAGATGCTGGGGTGAGGGCTAGCCATGCCTGGTCCCAGTGGGCCTGTGGCCACCTGCTGGGCTGCATGGCAGGCAGGAGACAGCAGGTCTTGAGCTGGGCACCATGCTGGTGTGCTGAGAGGACAAGGGCAGGGCCACAGGTGGAGCTTACACACAGGCGGAGGCCCAGGGTCCAGCAGAAGAGAACCAGAGTGAGGGACCAGAGAGGCAGTGAGGGCCAGGCGGGTGTTGTCAGCCGAGCAGTGAGGCTCGGCATGGGGCCCAGGGGAGTGGGGCAGGGGGAGCCCCAGGCAGCACCTCTCTGAGCAAGGAGAAGCTGCTGTGGCCTGGGATGGAGATGGAGGCAAAAGGGGGTTTCGATTGGAAAAACTTTTCCATATTTTGAGAGATGAATGTGTTTTGGGTGGAGTGCGGGGAATGGAGAAGGTCCAGGAGAGGAGGTCAGTGGGAGAGGCCTGCTCAGGCACAGGGGTTGGGAAGGAACCACGTGGGGCCTCTACACTCTGCTGTGTATGTGGTCTCAGCAGACAGGGTGGGAGCTCTGGGGGTCAGGCAGACCTATGTGGCCTGCTCGCCAGGGACCAGGACCCATGTGCCCTGTCCATGGTCATCACACTCTCAGGGCCATCAGGAGGCTGTGTGTGGGGTCTTCTGTAGTCCTATTTACTGAACGCCGATGATTCCTTCAGGGCCACAGTGTGGTACTGAGCACATTCTGACTGGGCCGTCTTGGGCATCACCTGCCATTCTCCTGCCATCCTGTCAACAGCTCTGTGGGGCAGGGTCCTCCTCCGTACCTGATGCACCGACCACACAGTGGGAAGTGACAAAGCCAGCGCCTTGCCCCAGATTTGTCTGATCCCAGAACCTGTGTTCTTTCCACTAGACCAAGAGTCCCAGCCTCAGGCATCTGCTAGCTCCTTGTTGAAGGGACACTGTGATTATGCAGACACGCTAATGCCTTAACATGCCTGAGGAGGAGGCACTACTGAGGCTGGGTGAGGTCTGAACTAGGTCTTGAATGATATCAGAGCTTATGCTGTAGAGGGAGGGACCCTTTAAGGTAAGGTTCCACCCTCCAAGCCCTACGTCTGCAGTTCCACCACCCCAGCATACCCTCAGCTCTTCTCTGCCAAGTGCCTCCAGTAACCCAGCCTTTCTGCAAGTGCACCCCACTCCGGGCCCTGGCCCCACCTCAGTTTCTCACACTGATGGCTAGGTTGCTGTGAGAACTGCACTTCACAGCACACACTTCTGTTCATCTCTGGGGCAAGCGGTGTTACTGTTCCCATTGTACCGATGAGGAACATAAGAGCCAGTGAGGCGAGCCAACTTCCTGGGCATTGCCTATGATGCCTGTGCAAACAGACACCCCATACACCAATGCAAATGGCATGAACCCCTTCGAAGCCACATGGACCATTAGATCTTCATTCTCCAAGGAAATGTCCTCACACAGGGGTACAGGACTTATTTCTATCCCTGGTAAGTTCGTAGCACACTTTGGGTACCTTTATCTGTGCATGTGAAGAGTAGCTGTTTGCAAGACGATGTTTTTGAACATGGGAGCTGTTTTGTATGCATTGTAAACAGGGTCGTGGTGTGCCAGGGCTGGGAGGGGTTCAGGGTGGATAGAGTGCACCTACTTTTGTGAATGGCTTCACCCAAGGCCTAGCCCTGCCTGCTTCAGAGAAAGCTTTTTATTTCCAGAGCTGTTCTCTCCCTCTCTTACCCCATTCAGAGCCTTTTTATGGACAAATGGGTGAAATTTCTTCCAGTTGACATTTGCCTCCCATTCTGTCTCCTCATATTGTTCTCATAAGTCCCAGCAGAGAGGCTGCCATGGTCCCACGGGCAATACTGGCATGGACGGGATAGATTTCACCATGGCCCAGTTTCTCCTGAACTGGGAGCCCACTGGGAGGTTTGCCCTCAAAACACAGAGGCCCTTGCCCTGGGACCTGAAACCAAAGTAAGAAAAGCCAGTGAGGAGGGGACACAGCCAGGTTGACCATGGGGAGAGGGGCAAATGTGGCTGTGTCTTCCTGTGCGTTGCCATTCCGCAAAGGAAGTGTCAGCGTCTCTGTTGTGCCTCTGTAGAGGGCAGGGCTTGGCAGGTCAGCGCTCCAGCTCCATGAGGCTCAGCCGCACGACTCAGGCTGGGGCCACTTAGCCTCCGCCTGTCCTGTCCCTGACACCTCCTTTCACATAGATCAGTAAGCCTCACAGAGTTACAGCTTAGGACAGCTCTGCCCTTACCAAACCTGGGGCTTCCCCTGAGCCACTCACCATGACACACAGGGCCCCTCAGTGCCTGCTGGCCTCCACGGTGCAGCCAGGAACCAGGCTCACCAGGGCCCCATGAGGGCAGGGTGGGGTCCTGCTTCAGGGTAGTGCAGCAGAGGCTATGATGGAAGTCATGCTCTGGGGTCTCAGACTCTAGAGGGCCAGCACCGTCAGGAGGAGCAGAAGACATGGCAAGAGACTGGTAGGAGGGGACAGCAGTACAGGTGACGGGAGAGAGCCCAGGGAGACTGGCAGTGCCACTGAAGGCGCCCACTGCCCTGCAGATTTAACCCTGCCTGGGGAAGGGAGAGCACAGCCTTCCAAGGATGGAGAGCCAGGGAGCAGAATAGGAGGGGAGGCCTCTGCGATGAAGGCAGAGAGCCAAGATCTGACCTGTGACTTAAAAGCGCTCTTAAAACAGGTGTCCCAACAGTCAGAACCAAAGTCGTGTGTGCAGTCCCTGGGAACGCCTGCCTGAGACAAAATGCCATGAGACCAGCTGTCCCCCAAGAAAGAAGCAGCCTAAAAAGCCCACAACTAGACGTACCCATGTCACAGTTCTTAAATACAGATGTGGAGCCATGCTTAAGCACCTGGGGAGGAATAAGGGGCTGCCCCAGACACCCTAGCTGTATTCTTGTCCCAGCTGCCTGTGCGGCAGCTGACGCAGGCCAGCAAAGTGGGTCTCCAGAGCCGGGCAGAGGACTGCACGCCAGGGGCTTATCTGCCCTGCATATGTAAGAATGAGAGGTCAGTGCAGATAAAAGACCTCCCCCCACCCCCCGCCCAGTCCTCTTCAGGAAATAAGAGGACCCTTTAAGAATTGGTGTATACAATGTAGACATGAGCCAGAATTGTGACTTTAATGGCTAGGATGGGGTGGAATTCAAGGACCCAGGCCAGGGCTAGGCCACCATGGCCTGCCCCGGCAGGAAGGGGAAGGCGTGCTCTGCTTTCACATCCTTTACCTCGGCAGTGGTGTGGCATGGCAGCCACAGGCGGCTGCACCCCACCCCACACTCATCCCTCCCCGTCTTTAATTTAGGGACTGTTCATTTTGCTGGTGCCCTGGGGATGAGTCTTGCTGGCCTTAGCTGAACATGGGACACACACTGCTCATGTTAGCGATGGGTTAGACATGGGTATGTGACCTGGTCCTAGACAGTGAGTGGAGGAGAAACCTGGAGTGGGGTTTGAGGGGAGCATTGTCCCGCCTAGTCAGATGAGACAGCAGAGAGACCTGCTCCTCCCTGCTACCTTTGATCTCTACTGCAGAGAGGACTGCACTGCATTCAGTGGCCTGAGGATGACATGGACGAGAAGGGAAGGCCAGGCCTGGGTGGCATCACTGCTAAGTCAGCAGTGTACAGAAGTGTCCACCCGCAGACTTCTGGAGTGAGACAGCTAAATACAGGGTCCTGTTCCCAAGCTGTCGATCATACTGATGCTGGTGGTTTCTAGCTGAGGAACTGTGTTCGAGATATTGTT
This sequence comes from Theropithecus gelada, assembly GCF_003255815.1. Lineage (NCBI taxonomy): Eukaryota > Metazoa > Chordata > Mammalia > Primates > Cercopithecidae > Theropithecus > Theropithecus gelada. The sequence goes on from NC_037669.1 coordinate 46,643,981, forward strand.
AGATGATAATGACTCTGGAGACCCTGGTAGGAGAGCAACTGACCTACATATCTCTCTCTCCACGTGCCTGGAGCAGAGCTGTGGCATGTGTGACAGTGATCCTTTCTATTACTAAGAAACTTAAGGAATGGCTTTCTACATTTTTACAGCTCTTTTTGGTGCCCTTAGCCATGAGTGGTGTTCAATTTGGAAAGGCTGTCAAGTGCTACAGTAGGTCCATCTACAGCTGGGAAGGGTCCTGGCCTAAAACCCACTTAAGAAAACAAATTAGCAGCAACAGTACATCCAAAGGCATGTAAATAAATATGCCCCGCTCCTCCACTGTCCAGCTGTGTGGCCTTATTTCTCTGAGCCTCAGTTTCCTGATTTGTGTGAACAGCATGATGAACGATAGTGTCTGCTACCAGAGCTGTGAGGAGCAGCACTGAGCACGTGCAGCAACCAGAGGACAGCGCCTGGCCGGCAGGGAGTGCACAAATGTGCTGCTGTGTGTCAGTGTGCGAGTGTGTGTGTGTGTGTGTGTGTGTGTGTGTGTGTGTGTGTGTGTGTGTTAGAGAGGGAGAGGAGTCTGGAAGGAGACCAACCGATCCAAAACTATGCTCAGGAGGCTGGGCCAGTGACTGAATTTAGTGTCATCTATGTTTGCTCTTTTTTCCCCACAATTTTAGAAAGTGAACTTATTCACTTTTGTGGGTTCTAAAACTACTTTGAAAAAGAAAGAAAAGAATAGTAAATTACCCCCAAAGTATTATCGTGGTTACCTCTAAGAAGTAAAAAGAACATTTTTCATTTCTTCAGACATTTCTGTAGAGTTCATTTTCCTTGTTGCACACATATTAGTTTTAAATCAGGAGAAAAGTAAGTCACATGATTATAGTCATGGGTAAACCACAGGCACAGGAAAGCAGCTGACAGCTATGCTGGGCACAGTGGGGCGGGCTGTCCCAGGCATAGAGGGATGGCTATCCTGGGCGCAGCGGGAAAAGCTGTCCTGGAGGTGAGCTGCACCGTCCTCATGGGGGCCCTCCAGTGGGGGTAAGCTCGCTGGGCTTTCCTGCCTCCTGGAGGTGCTCAGGCCCCAATGAAGGAGCCCGGTGTGGAGCCCCAGACCACAGCACATTTCAATGTCTGCTATATTGTGAGCCTAAGCCACTGACCACAGGGCTTGACCCCTGCGACCGTCCTCTCATTTCTAGAATGGGAAAGCACAGTGCTTCTCTCTGAGGGTTAAAAGGACGCTGGTGGGTGTCAGGGGCTTAGCCTAGCGCCTGGCAGGTAGGTAGAGTGAATGTGAATTCTCTCCCCTGCCTGCTGGCACCTGAGCCCCAGGCCTGCCTGCTCATGTCTTCTGCAGGCCCCGCAGGGTGGAGCCCATCTGCTCAGGGCTGCAGGCCCAGATCCTCCACTGCTACCGAGATCGCCCGCATGAGGTGCTGCTGTGCTCAGACCTGGTCAAGGCATACCAGCGCTGCGTGAGCGCCGCCCACAAGGTAAGGCCTTGCCTGCCTCCCAGGTTTCCAGGGGGCTTGGGAGGTAGGGGAGGTACCTCTGTCTAGCATTGGAGATCTCTGCCTACCTTTTCCTGTTAGAGTCAGATGCTCCACCTGGAGGTATCTGCATTTGCAAAGGGAGGGATTCTTGAGTCTTCACTTTCCTCAGTCACCTGCACACTCTCCTGGCTGCTTCCAGGAGCGCCTTGGACATCTGGCGCTGGGGATATGATCCCTGTGGCGTTTGCCCTGTTAGGCTGGGTGGGAGCAGGCTGGGTGAAGTCAGGCCCCACCTTGAAGGGCCGGGCCCCTTGTGGGTGCCAGGGATTTCTTAGCTCTTAGCACTTAGGGGTGGGAGTGTGGCAGAGGCCCAAGTGCAGACTGGGGGTCCCAGCAAGGACAGGCCGTCTGGAAGAGGAGTGGGAGCAGGTACGGCCATCAGAAGCTGCTCACAGCCACCCTCCCTGAGCTGGTCTAGAGGGGTGTGCTGACTTGGCCTTCCTGGTGAGTGGTCTCAGGCCTCTTGTGCTCTCTGGTCACCTCCCACTCCAGTGGGCCTCGGTTGTCCTGGATGCCTGCGATGTGCTCCCAGCCAGTTCCTACTGTCTTCCTCCCCCACCCCCAACTGCTGCTGTCTATCCTAGATAAGTCCTCCCCCTTCCCAGGTCCCGTAGGGTTCTCTGGTGCAGTCAGGCTGTTCCCAGCCACACCTCACCCTTGCCCCACCCCAACAGGACAGCTCCCACCTTGGGGAGCATCATTCACTTTCAGGACACCTAGTTTGGGTTCCCTGAGGAGTACAGCCTGTTTGTGAAAATGTATGGGAGAAGCAATAGAATGAGGTCTCCTTTCCCACAGAAAAGCCTCTTTGGCCTGAGTAGGAGACAGGCTGCTTTAGGTATTTGGGGTGGAAAAGGCTAAGGCCGGATGCTCTGTGCTCTCCAGCTATGTCTGAGGGGAAATCTCTCCCACTGACCTGAGCGGGGTCCTGCAGCCCCGGGCCTGTGAGAGCTTCCTCGGGTCATGCCCTGCTCACACCCATCTGCCAAGGCTGATTGTTCCACCCTGGGCTGGTCACAGCCCCGACCAGCACCGACTGTCCCTTCATGGCCAGAGCACAGCCCAGAGGTAGCTCCACACAGGACGAGTGGATGCGAGGCCTCTGTCAGTCTTCTGAGAAAGGGAAGCCCTGGGTAGGACAGGCGGCCTCCTGCTCCATCTCAGAGTGTGGAAGGCTGCTCACTCTGCTTCCACGTGGGCAGGAGGTGCTGGGGCGCTGTGTAGGCTGGGCCAGACCAGGGCCCTTCGCACCGACCAGACACTTAGCTCCCTACTCACCAGCAAGATGAAGCCTCCAGATCCTCCCCACACCCAATCAAGGGCAGCTCCAAGTCTCTGTTCATCACACACCTAACTCTTTACCCAGGGATCTGCTGCAGCCTCTTGGCTTCCTGGCAGGGCCCACCCCTCAGTGACCAGCCCTCGACTCCATCCTCTCTCCATCTAGCCTCACCTCTGTGGTAATTTTCAGCCCCTACCCACCACTCCCAAGAGTATTTCTTTAACAAACACACCTCACCAATATATATTTCTTGCACCTAAGCAAAAATGTGATTACCAAGGAAGACAGATCACATTAAACCCTGAGAGAGGCTCTGGGACACTGCCAGGCCTGTCTCCCTCCCGTCCCCTACCCCTGACATGACTAGCAAAGAAACCGGAGACTGAGTGATGGCAGTGCCAGAGGCGCTGTGCTGCCTTGGCAGTGTGTGCATTTGGGGACAGCATATTCAACCTGACTCCCTTGGAGCCCCAGCACCCAGACACTTGGTTGGTGCCCTGTGTATGAGATATGGCAAATACTGGAGAAACTCTCACCACCCTTCACCAGCCTCCACCTCAGAAGGCTGCTGGCAGAGCCAGAGAGCTGGGGGTGAAGGGTCCCTAAGAGAGATTTGCTTCTGCAAGGGGCCAAGTGGCAGGGGACAGAGGCCCACATGGTCAAGGGCCTTGGGGTGGGACAGCACTGCTTCTCTCTCCAGGATCTAGCATCTGCCCTGGGGCTCCTAGGGCAGGTTGGTGATGCCTAGGCCCAGAGCCTGGCGCCTGCCTGTGTATGAATGTGCTGGCCGTCTCAGATGAGGACAGGGACCTCAGGCTCTCCACAACAGAACCCTGACTGTGTGGACCCCAGCATCCCAGCAGGCTCCCACTGAGCTGCAAAAAAATCAGAGAACAGAGGGGAGGCCTTGACAAGGCAGAGCAGAGTTGGGTTAGACTCTTCTATACCCAAGGTGCTTGTCAGAAACACCGCAGCAGGTTGAGGGGATGGGGGCAGGGGACCTGCCTTCTGAGCCAGCCCTGGGAGAGTAGAGGAGAGGGGAGCGTGTGCTGGTGTCACTGTCGCGTGCAGTGAAGGCCTGTCCCCTGCTGCTGGGGACTGTGCTGGGCTCCGGGGTACAGAGGTGAAGAGATTCACTGATGGGTCTCCAGGTGAGGAGGGAGACCAACTCATAGCTGCTCCCTGGGACGTGCTTGCTGTCACAGGGCACTCTGCACAGAGCTGGTGGGCATGGGCGGAGTGGGCCCTGACTCAACTCTGACCTGTTCTCTTTGTAGGGCTGAGGAGCAGACATCATTCCCTGTCCTGGCAGTGACTTGGAGCCCTGAAGAAGGGACCAATCATGGGACCACAGTCCACAGAGCCCTAGGCCACAGCCACTGTGCCCTGCCGTTTCCTGCTGGGCCCCGGCATATGCCCCTGAGCCTGGGGCTGCCATGTGTTTAGGAAACAAAGTATGCGCTACTGTCTGAAAACAAATAAAGCAGATGCCTTTGTTTTCAGTGGTTGACTCACTGGCAAACAGTCACTGCTGCCTACTCTGCGTCCAGCCCTCTGCTGGACACCAGCGAAGTGGAGCTGAGGAAGATGGGCTGCTCCCCTTGGGGAGTCCCTGGACTGGCAGGGGAGATGGCCTGGGAACCCCTAATTACATTGCAGCAGCAACAGCAGGCTGCTGCGGAAGCAGGGATGAGAAGGAAGGGGAGCAGGCCTTTCTAGGGATGGCACGGAGGGAGAGCAGGCCAGCTTCCTGCAGCGAGTGCTGCCTGTGCCCAGGGCGGAAGCTGACCAGACAAGGGCAGGGCAGGCCGGAGACCCAGCAGAGTGGATCCCAGGTGTGAGGGCAGCAGGGGGTGGAGGAGAGCAAAGGCAGGCAAGGCATTCAGGTGGCATGGCTGCAGAGGCGGCAGGACTGGGGTGCGGCAGGCTGAGCTGGCACTGTCTCTGAGTGACGTTGCTCCGGCTGTCAGGTGGTGCCAGGGAGACAGGACTCAACGCCAGGGAGCATCACCAGTGTGTAGGGCCCCGCACAGCTCAAGCCCAAGGCGGGTTAGTGGGGCTGATTGGCAAGACTGAAACCGACTGAGTGACAGAAGAGGCCAGGTGACTTTGAAGTCTCTGACTTGGGTGTTGGGGGTTCTAAAATAAGGAATGCAGGGATTGAGGAGGGCAGATGACAAAGTGGGTTTGGGACGTGCTCTCCCTGGTTGGTGTCCAAACACTGGCCTTCCAGTCCTTGACCTTTGGCCATGTCCCCCACCCAAGGTGCCCTGGCCACACTCAGCCTGTACCATGCCAGCAGGAGGATTTTGGGGTGGAGCCTGGGATCCTCTAACTGCTCTGCTGGTGACCTTGGGTTTCCTGATAGAGCCCTTGAGGAGTCCCCATGCCATCTGGAGCTGAAAGCCCACAGCCTTGACTCAGACTTGGCAGCACAAACTTCCCTTCTCAGATTCTCAGACTCAGAGCTCAAGGGGTGAGTTGGGGATTAGGCGTGTCCTATTGGCTGGGCGGGTAGCATACTAGCAGCCAGGCAGACAGCTTTGGGAGACTCCCTCTCTAGGAGTCCCGGGTCAGCCTGTGGAAACACACAAGGAGACTCCATGCAGTGTGATGCTAGCGAGGAGGGGTGGGGTGCACTGGGCCTGAGCCCTTGGCCTGAGCGCTTCGGGGAGGGGCCTACTAAGAGGAGGGGTGAGGGGTCACAGGTCAGGCCTGTCCACCATGCTGTTCTGACTCCCTCAGAAGTGTTTGGCTTCCAAGGCTTTGTCCAACTTCAGATCTCACAGGAATAACTTTCAGCTGTTCATCCCCTTCTCCAGGTGTCACTTTTGGGGGTTAGAGACGCATCCTGGGGTGGGAAACGGACTCCCAGGTACACAGACACCTGTGGGCTGGATGTTGCCTGAGCCTGTACTAGCTCGCTCTGTCTGGGTAACAAACCACCCCCAGACTTCATAGCTTAAAACAACGCCCATTTTATGTGGCTCATGATTCTGCTGGGTGGAGCCTACGGCCCAGGCCCATTCATGTCAGCCAACAGACCTGTGACCCCAGATGGCCTCCTGTGTCCAGCGACCAGCGGCCCCATGGTTTCTTCCAAATGGCCCCTCCTCCTCCAGGCTAGTTCGGGCTCCAGTTTCAGGCTCCCACACAGCCAGAGAGCCAGCTTCCAGGGGCATGCACTTCCTGATCCTCTGCCTGCAACTCCTTGTTCCTTCATTCCCTGGTAGCCAGTCTGGTCAGACTGCAGTTGGCCTGAGAGGAGTGAAAAGACCTCTTTGGCCTCTGAGCTCCACAAAACTACCTCCTGCTTTGGGAATGGGGCCAGAATGAGGTTGGCAGTGGCAGTGGAGGGTAGCAGCAACAGCCCTCTCCCAGGGCCTGTGCAAAGAGGCGTCCAGGGACAGAGGCTGGCAGAGCAGCCTCATGAGATGGCACTGTTACCCACACATCACTGCATGATTGACTCAGACCAGGAGCTGACAGAGGTTTGAAGGCCAAAGAGCAGAGCTGGGGAGCAAGGCCACAGGTGTGGGAGGTGCGGGGCAGGGGCTGGTAAGGCTCTCCAGGGGCTCATGCAGAATCCAGGGCCCTTCCTTCAGGTCCCCCACTGCCTCTGGCCCCTGGCTGGCTGAGTCTGCTTACCCCTCTCCCTCCTCCCCATAGTGTCCTTAGCCCTGGGCCTCCCACACCCCCAATTCCACACATCTGTCCCCAGATCTTGCAGGATTTTCATAAACTTCCACTTGGTCCTAAAAATAAGACTCACGCCTGACCCTGACCAGTCTGTCCACTTTCCACCTCCATGTCTGGCTCATGGCCCCTGCCTGAGACTCTTGCCTCCTCCTCCTTCGGGCTCTGTGCGGGAGCTTCTGGTCTCCTTCCACATTCCTCAAGGGTTAAGCACTGTGTGAGTCCTCAGAGCCCTCCTCCTGGGTGCCCACCCAGCCCGGACACAGGCCTCCAACCCAAAGGCAACACAGTGTGTGCACAGCCCGCCGGCTTCTCAAGATCAGCCTGATGTGGGCTCCTCTTGGCCACCCCTGGTCCCTGGTACAGGCAGGTAGGGAGTCGTTTGGGGACCAGGACTAGTCTCAGATGAGGACAGGGCACCTGTCCTCATGATGATGAGATGTAAGGACCATTACCAGCTTCTTCAGTGTCTCCGGGCCTGTTGGCATCTGCCTGGAGTCCTGGGTCTTGGCACCTCCTGTAGTGGGTTCAGGCAGGAAGGGAGCCCGGTGCACACAGGAAAATCCACAGGCTCTGCAGGCCTGGGGGCCTCAGTTTAAATCCTGACTCTGCCTCCTGTTGGCTGCCAAGAAAGGCCAGCAATTCCCTTAGGCCTGAGCCTCAGTTTCCTCATTACAGAACAACTAAAGCAGTGTCTAGGATTTATAGGGAACACCAGTGGCCCACTCCACATCCACCCATCTTCTTTTAGAAACAGCTTTTCAAGTTTTCTGAAGAACCCTCTCCCCAACTCTATCAACGACTCCTGTTCCCCTCTTCCTACCACCTTCACCTCCACACAGGGAGAGGGTTCTAGAGAGCAGAGCCAGCAGAGGCACACAGCCAAGGGATGGAGAGACTGTGCAAGGTCATTGAGCACCTGGATCCAGCCAGACCTGAAGTTAACATGAGCTAGCAAGTTTCCTGTTTTGTCTGAACTGGGTTTTTGTCATTTGCAACAGGACTTCTCTGTGAGAGAGCATTGTTCTGGGAAGCAAATGTTCTCCTGTCAGCGCCCAGCTTCCCTTTCCTTTGAGCCAAGTTGAGGTGGCAGGTTTGACTCTTCCCAGCCTGGGGAGGGGAACACTGGCTTACACTGACTCTCCCCTCAGGGCAGCTTCAGAAGCTATCCCAGGCCCAGCTACAGACTCTGCCATAGGGACCACAGGGCAAGACTCAGGAATGGACTTTGTAACTGGAGAGGAGCAGACAGACATGCTGGTGGCAAAGTCTGAGGCTCTGATAGGGAGGTGGGGGAAGCGTTCTGAGATTTCTTCAACCAGACCAGTTGGAAGTGAGGCACCCACGCACACCTCAACTGGTAAGCTCCTGTCCATCCTTAGGGGCCCAGCTCCGACTTCCACCCCTCTGTGCCCCCATGCGCACCTACATACCTTTAGGTAGAGGCTGGAGGCTCCTCTGAGTGAGTCCCTGCAGTCTTCACCTGAGGGGGTAGAGACAAGATCTGGGGGAGCTCCAGTGGATGGGGCTCTACTCCCCAACTCCAGCACCCCTGAAGGACCAGGGCATGTTCAATTATTTCTATCAGCTTCTCTCTCCCTCATTGTTTTCTGGGGGCTTTGGATTGGGATGAGGGAATGAGCTCCTGACTGTGCACATGACATCGTGCATTCCTCTCCTTGGGTCTCAGTGTCCACCATGCAGGATGATTGTGCAAATGTGTGTGCATTGGTGTGAACTGTGTGTCCAAGTATGCAAGTGTGTGTGTATGGGTCTGTGTGCACATGTCCATCCTGCATGTGTATCCATGTGTGTGCACACATGTGAGTGCATGGTGCGCCAGCACACATGTGCAAGCATGTGCATAGGTGTGTGTACCTGTCCATCTGTGTGTGTTCATGTCTGTGCATGTGTACTTGAGTTTGCGCACAGCCAGCCAGTCATGCTCAGCACCTACGGATGCTCACGGGCTCTTCCCAGCCTGGATATCAGCCATTTCTCCACTTCCTCAGAGCCAGATCTTTGCCCCTCCCCTACTGGAGACTGTGTGTGTGTCCCCAGGGCCATCTGTAACACTGCGTGGGAGTGTGAATGTTTGTGTGTTCTCATGTGTACCTACACCTCAGTACCTCCATGTGGCTGTGTGTGGTAGGAGGTCAGGTCTGAGAGAGAAATTCACGGGTGAGGAGTGTGTCCAGCAGGGTGTGCACCTGGAGGCGGATGCTGCAGGCTCGTGCCCCGGCTGAGTGACCGTTAAGCGGGAGTATTAATACTCATCCCACCAGTTGCAGGGGCATTCTTGGTGACGACATTGGTTGTATCATTCAGGGTCCAACCAGGAAAATAGCACCCTCGCTTTTGAGCAGGGAGAGTTGAATGCAAGGGATTGGTCACAAAGGAGATGGAGGAACTAAAAACCCAGATGGGATAGTGTGAGAGATAACTCAGATCAGCAGCCGTAGGACCTCCTGCCACCTGGGGCTGCAGAGACAGGGGGAAGAGGCAGGATCACCCAATGGAAGCTGGCACCGCAGGGGCCCTGCACAGGGAAGCTGGGGCCTCTAAGGAGTCACAGCAGCTGTGAGAGGGCTGCCCATGACAGAGGAGGTGGAAATGCCCTGGCTTCGTTCTGCCCTTAGCCATAGGTAGTGCCTTCCATGGCGGAAAGCCGGCTGCTGCCGGCCACCCCCTGTGGTAGAGGAGTGGGTCTGAGGAAAAGGCCCAGGAAGGTGTCTTAGTGGGACCATGTGGGCTGTGCTGAGTGGTGTGTGTGCCTGCATGTGTGCCTATGCTCAGGTGGGCATGTGAGATGTAGCTGGAATGGCAGGTGTGTGCATGTCCCTATGCACCTTTATTCCTTGTGTCAACAGGACAGCCTACAGAGAATAGTGCCAATAATCAAACTGAGCATTTATCAGACCTTTACCATGTGCCAGGTACTGTGCTGAGCCCTTTATAAATACTTACTTGGTTAAGGTTTCACATGACCTTGTGAAGTAGATACTGCTGTTATCCTCATTTTATAAGTGGGGAAACTGTGGACAGAGTGTGAGTGATTTGCCCAAGATCACGCAGTCTAAGAGCCAGGGCTGGGCTTGGAGCCACCTGGCTCTAGAGTCCTGTGCCTAGTACCAAACTGTGCCTGCTGTTGGAGTCAGGGCCCTGCCTGTGTGCCAGGCGGGGCTCTGACACCCAGAGTCTTGCTCTGCTCAGCTCCAGGGACCCAGCTGAGGAGCCAATCCATTCCCCTTGCCTCTCCAGATGGGAAAGGTGGCCGCTGGCAGAAATGGCTGAAGTTTGTTCCTTCCCACATCATTACTGGCCTGGGGAAGTCCTGTGACCCCAGGTCAGGATCTAAGCCAGGCACCACCAGCAAGGTGGCTGTGAGCCCTGGAACAACAGTCCAGGTGAGGTGGGAGAAACTGGTCCTGCCTCAGCCTCTCGCTGCACCTCACCCTCCCATGGCACTGCCACCCCCGCAGGTGCAGATGTGGCCGAGATGCCCAGAGTCAGGTGACTGGGAGGGGAGTAGGAGCACCCAGGAAGGTGCAGAGTGGTCACAGTGGTGCTGCCACGGGAGGTGAATCACTGAGACCTCCTGGGAGGCCTCATTGGGTGAAATGCATCAGAAGCCTTTCAGAGTGTGCAAACTCACAAAAGCAAGCAAAACAAACCCCACAACATCCCTCTGTTTGCTATTTACAAGAGACATCACCTTAATTATGAGAGCACAAGTTGATTGACAAGAAAGGAATAGAAAAAGTCCTGCAAACTGTAAGAAAGCTGAAATGGTTGTATTAGTATCAGACTGAGCAGACTGAGACAGGAAGCATTATAGGCAACAAAAGGGGACATTTTAAATAACAGAAGGGATAGCTCACAGGAAGACTTAGAACCCCAAAATAAAACATGGGTGCACCTAACAAAGAGCTTCAAAATACAGGAAGCCAAAACTGGCAGAATGGAAAAAGCAGTAGCCCAGTCCGGAATCATCATTGGAGATTTGGCAATGTCTACACCGTTTGCACAGCAATTCTAACACTAAGAACCAATCCTAAGGAAGGAAGCATGTGTGCAGGTCCTGTGTCCTGGGCGCTCATCCTGATGTCTGCTCACTGCCTCCTCCCTTTGTTCACACATAGCCCTGACGCACCCGCCCTGGAGCCGGAGCATCCAAGCCTTGAGCCACTCCTGAGCACGTAAGTCTGTTTTCTCATCTGTAAAGTGGGGAAAAGTACAGGCACCATCCCCTAAGGGAGTTGAACGCTCATGGAGTTGGGAACATAGGGCAAGTCTGCCCTCCAGGGAGGCCTTGGCTGCTGAGAGCCACTTTACCAACAATCACACCCTAGGGGCCAGGAGCTTCATCCCTTGCCTGGTGATGGGGTGGGTTGTAAAGGGTGTCTTCACTGGGAGTGACTTGGAAGGGGGTCCCAACTTGGGAGCTAGCCCAGCCCGCCCTCTGCCCACTGCCCCCTCCCTCATCATGTGGGTGTGGACCCTGGTACCTCCTGAGAACTGCCCTGCAGGTTCATCTCTGAGTCGGCTGCTCAGAGCACACAGGGAACTAACATCGCTCTCCCCTTTCTATCCTAGGTGCCCTCCAAGCAGTAGTGATACCAGTCTGTTTCCTCATGGGCTTAGGGTCTAGCAGGAAAGGTGGCATTTGCCATCAATTGTGGTGAGGCCCCCAAGCTCAGGGCCTTGGAGCTTGGCCTAGGTCAGTGGTCCCCAGCCTTTTTGGCACAAGGGACCAGTTTTATAGAAGACAAATTTCGCATGGATGGGGTTGAGGCGGTGATGAATGGTTTCAGTATGAAACTGTTTTCCCTCGGGTTACTGGGCATGAGCTAGATTCTCATAAGGAATATGCAACCTAGATCCCTCACATGTGCAGTTTACAATAGAGTTTGTACTCCTATGAGAATCTAATGCTGCCTCTGATCTGACAGGAGGCGGAGCTCAGGGAATGCTCGCCGCCCGCCACCCCTGTTCCTAACAGGTCAGGGACTGGTACTGGTCCACAGCCCGGGAATTGGGAACCCCTGGCCCCGGTCATGTGAGGTTAGAGGGCTGAGCCGGTGCTAGCCAGGTGAAGGGGCTGCTTTGTTCATGCATTTTTCAGGGAGTGGGAGTTCTTTTGTTGTTTAGAGCCAGTATCTCACTCTGTCATCCAGGCTGGAGTGCACTGGCTTGATCCTAGCTCGCTGCAGTCTTGACCCCCTGCGCTTAAGCAATCCTCTTGTCTCATCCTCCCAAGAAGCTGGGACTACAAGTGTGTGCCACTAGTGTTTATAATAGTGTCAAAATATTGGAAAAAACCTAAATGCCCAACAATAGGGGATGAAATAAAATGTGGTACCTCCATAAGATAACTCTAAAGCCTCTAAGAATAGGGATACTGAGTGTATTCACATGGCACTCTCTCCACTCCACTTAAAGTAGCATGCACTGTACAAACTCATTCTTTAGATGAAAAAAGTCTTACCTATGCATATGTAAAAATATGTAGATGCCCAGAGAAAAAGGTCAAGAGCGTTATACATTAAAATGTTATCATGCTTTTATCTGGGGATAGGATTATGGATGTTTTGGTTTTTGTTTTATAATTGACTGTATTTTCTGTTTTTCTACATTAATCTGAATTTTGCTTATTACCCCCAGGCTAGAAGCCTCCTGAATGTAGATGTTGGACATGGTCTTCCACAGTCTGGGCCTGTCCGGTCGTGGCCAGGCAGGGTCCACTCTTCCAACACATCTGGAATCTTCACTGGGTGCTACCTGGGCCCAGCTCTTCAGCCCCCAGGCCGAGCCTGGATCTCCTTGAGTAAGGTGCTTTCCCTGCCTGCCAAGCAGGGAGAGGCAAGGGGATAAACCCTGCGGAGGAGGAGAAGGGGGAGGAGGGACAAGGCAGGAGGCCACTGTGTGCCGGAGGGAGGCCCCTAAAGCCACGGGAGTGGCAGCCGCAGGAGGGGTCTCCGTTGTTTATTCACCCTTTGTGTTCATATACTGAAGATAGAGCATGAGCAACACAGAGGGAAAAGCCCTGTCCTCTGAGCTTAGAGATCAGTGGGGGAGACAGACCAGATCAAAAACAGGTTCTATAGGGTGGTACACAATGCAGAAAAAGCAGAGGGGATGGGACAGCCCGAAGCAGGCTGGGACAGGGGCTGCGGTTCCCTGCACTCCCCCTCTCCTCTCCCAGGAGAGACACCCACACATAGGTGAGCCACCTCATTGCCCTGGCCCTGGGACCAGCACCGCCCAAACCGGTTCTCCATAAGGAAAAACACTTCCCCCTCATGTGATATCCTGCCTCATTAAATTTAATGGGCTGGTTATTCCCGCTAAATAAACATCAACTAATTATGAAAAACGTATTTGCCGAAGTTTGACTATGAAATGGACAAACCAATTACATGGTTATTCAGCCTCAAAACACACTCAGTAATGAAGTGGGGTGCAGACCAGCAGTGGGAGGGGTGGGGGAGCGCCTGGGAGGCAGAGCTCCCCTCTACCCTTTCCCATGCTGCAGAGCTTGGGGGCCCTCCAAATGTCAGCATGCTGGACAGAGGCTCAGTGTCGGTCACCCCCTCCTGCACAAGTGACAGAACCCTCGCTGAAAAACTGACTACCGCAACGAATGTGTAGGCTTCAGAAGTCCAGGAGTGAGCTTCAGGCCAGCTGCATCTAGAGGCTTAACCACAGTTACTGGGACCTGGGCTTTCTCCTTCCAGCCCAGCTCTTTCTGTCCCCATCATTCTGTTCTCAGCTTTCCATGGGTCCGAGCTCTGGTGTAGCTTAGCAAGGTCCTCTGCTGAGGGGCTCGCCAGGCCAAGATGAGGTGAGGCACCCCCTGTGTCTCCATGAGAGGCTCCAGCAAAGCCCACCTTACAAGGAGAATTTCTCTTTCCCTGAACTTCTGTTTCAGGGTTAAAGGTCAGATAAAAAAACAACAACAACAAAAACCCTACCGCTAAGAAAGAAATATTAGAAAATCCTCCAGGGAGACCAGTAAGCATATGAAAAAAACTGTTCCACATCATCACGACTAACCAGGGAACTGCAAACTGAAACCACCAAGAAGTGCTTCTACATCCAAGCAATGGCTGAGGTGAAAGGACAGGCAATACCCAACGTCAGTGAGAAGGAGCAACCCCCGGGGGCTCACTGCTGCTGTGAGGAGTATGAAAGGATGACAGTTGCTTCGGAAAATGGCTTGGCAGTTCCTTATAAAGTTAAACATCCGCCTACACCGCGATGCAGCAATCTTACTCCTGAGTTAATACCCAAGAGAATGAATATGTATGTCCTCTAAATAGTACGCACAAGAATGTTCATAGAGCCTTACTCATCACAGCCACAAGGTTAAAATAACCCAAGTGCTCATGGAAAGTAGAATGGTTAAGTTGTAGTTTATTCATACGATGAAATACTACAGCATCACGAAAAAGAACACACTCGAGCTCCCTGTAGCAACATGGATGGATCTCTCAGACATCTCGTGGTGAGAGACAGAGGTAGATACAGAAGAATTCACAGTTGTATTAGCTATCTACTGCCTCCTAACTAATAACCACAAACTCGCTTGCAGCAATGCATGTCTGTCCCCCACTTTCCGTGGGTCGGAGCTCTGGTGTAGTGCAGCGGGGTCCAAGACTGCCCTCCAGATGTGGCCAGCCTGGCTTCCTCTCTGCAGCTCAGGCTCCTCATTCAAGTTCACCTGGATATTGGCAGAATTCATTATCTTGCTGGAGGACCGATGGGCTGTCTTTTTGCTATCAGCTCAGCTAGAGGCCACCAGCCATCCTCTGCCTGGAGACTTGCTCACAGACCCTCCATTGCCAGCAAAGGGATCTCTTGCATGTATAACATAATCATGAGAGGGATGTGCCTTCACATTTGCCTAATCTATTGCTTAGAAGCCAGTCACACGCTTAAGCGGGGGATTATAGAGATGTGACTCATGGGGGGCCTGCCATGGTACTGGATGGGTCTGTTTATATGAAGTTCAAAGACAGGCAAAACTAACCTATGGTGAAGGAGTCTGATAGGGGTTCTCTGAGGGGTGAGAGGTGGGGTCAGAAGAACCTTTGTTTTGTGGAGATTACACATGTATTTGTGTAGAAGTGTAAAGATGCATTCATTGACCTGTGTGCCTAAGGATTGGGGACTTCATTGTATGTAAAGGAAATAAGGAGGGAGGGTGAAGGGAAAGGAAAAAGGAAGGAAAGAAGGGAGGAGAGAGAGATCTATCTAAAAGCAGCTCTTAGTTTGTATCTTTTTTGCAAACAGAGAGGCAGGATGTCCCTCTGTGTCTGCATGTTGGACACAGTGTATACATCTCTTCATGGACACAGGAGACACCCATATCAGTTTTTGCTCTGGTGAGCTGGAGGCAGGTGCTGGAGGGAGGCCGACTTCATTGTATCCTTTTATGCACTTCTTGGATTTTGTTTTACAATGAGCATATATTTTAATAATTAACACATCTTTAAAAAAAAAAAAAAAAAAAAGGGCCAGGCAACTTGTAGGGTAAAGGGTACTTGGGGCAGTGGTGGCTGTGATATCAGAGCAGTTGTCCCCACACCATCCCCACCTTATAGTGTGAAGTTGAGAGGTGAGTACAGCTGTAAGTCAGGGGAGACTGCTAGCATCTGTTCCAGGTTGGGAAAAATCTCTTATATTTTCCTCCTAGTGGCTGCAGCAAAGGGTCAGATAGGGACACCACACCTGGGAATGCACACAGAGGAAGGTGAAACCAAGAAATAGATGCCTGGTGACATTATGGGAGCCCCTGGATTCAGTCCTGCCTGAAGCCAGACAGGGAAGCACATGGATGAATGTCCCTTGGGATGAAACAAAGCTGGGTTTCAGCCAGCTTCTTCTAGTGCTGTCCTGCCCATGGTTTATGTCCGGTGTCTACTCTGATTGGCTGTTAAACATACACGTATTTTTCAGTTTTTAAAGATGGAGTCACACTGTGTTGCCCAGGCTGGAGTCAACCTCCTGGATTCAAGTGATCCTCCCACCTCAGCCTCCCGAGTAGCTGAGACTGCAGTTGCATGCCACTGCACCTAGCTTTGGCTGTTAAATATTTTAAATGTCATTTTGGTGTTTGTTCCTTGAGCCCAAAAAGCTCTGCCATCTGGATGGGGTCTCCAGGCCATGGGGCTTGGAGCTGGGTGTTCAGGTCCAACCCCTCCCTTTGCTGCTCTGCTACCCCCTTTTCAATGGGCCTGCATTCCTGGGGCTGGTACCTGGCACACCAGGTGCCCAGGAAGGGCAGGCGGCCCAGTTGGCCTGGCCTTCTGAGGGCACAGGAGAGCTGGGCTGGTTCTGTCTGCGCGTTTTCTGTGGAATGCAGACCGTGCTGGCAACACCAGGGCCTCGGGACACCTCTGCTTCTGACGCAGGCCGAGGACCGCGGTGATGCCCCGTGGTGAGCCGCAGCTGCTCCCGACAGAGGCCGGGTGGGCGGGTGCTTCAGGGCAGGCTTCCCAGAAGAGGAGGAGCCTGCGCGGGGGCTGAAGGAAGGTCAGCAGGGTGACCTCAGGGGAAGTACGTTGTTCCCTCTCTCTCCAGAACAGAGGAGCAGAACAAGCATCATGTGCAAAGCTTGTGGTGAACTGGGGAAAGCACAAAGCACCCCCGTGATGGAGCGTGGGGGTAGGATAGGAAGAGGTTGGCAGAGGGAGGGCGCCTCTCTGCTTCCTCCAGGGGCCTCTGTGGCTCCGTCTGGCTGTCCAGAGCAGTTGCCGAGTGTGGCCCTGGGGCCTGTCACTTCTTCATGCCTTGGTTTCCTCATCCGTGTAAAGGGGGCAGTCACGGCCCCTCCCCACCCACCCGGTGGTCAAGATGCCTTGGGGAACCTGGCACAGGACTGGCCCTTCAAATGTCTTTGCTCTGGTCCTCACAGAGACCCCAGGGCCACGTGATTTGTGGTGTGGTCCCGAAAAGGCACTGAGGGAGGAGACCCCATGTTGCTGCCTTCAAACCCTGTGCTCTTTCAGATGAGCCCCCAGCTGCCATGGTGGCATTCCCCACTGGGCCAGGTTGCCCCATAGGGCTGAGGCAGAGGACGGTATGGTGGTTAGAAAAGGTCCCCAAACTCCCACCTTCCCTTTCCATCTCCACTCCCACCCATGCACCGACCCGTCAATAGTGCAGGCTGCTGCAAAGAGGCATTCATGGGGCTGAGGGTGAGTAGGAGGCTCCCAGCGGGCTCTCTGTAGCTGGGGCTGGAATCCAAGGCTAGCAGCTCAGGCCCCTGGAGGCCAGCCTGTTGCTGGCCAGGTGGCAGATTGTGTTTTCCAAAGACTGCCTCCCCTGCACACCCATCCTGCAGGGCTTTGCAATGCACAGTGGGCCTGACACCCCTGCCAGAGGTGGGGGCTGTGCTGTGTTCCCGGGAGAGCCATGGGGCTTGTCACCAATCTGCCTGATGCAGCATAGCCCAGCGGTGGTGCCCTGCAGGCTTCTGAGCTCCAAACCCCCACTTCTCCTCCTCTGCCCTCCCTCTCCCTGCCCCCCTGGATGGGAGCTGTGCATGGACACATAAGAAGGCCGGCTGCCCTGAAGCCATCATGCTGCAGAGGCTGTGGAAAGGCCCCACAGAGCTAGACAGAGCTGCCAAAGAGCCCTGCCCCGGGGAAGTCTTGCCAGATAGGTGAGGATCTGCAGCCTGTGCAAGTCCCAACTGAGGCCTCAGACACTGGGACAGAGACCAGCCTTTCCCACTGTCCTCTCTGAATTCCCTGCAGAGACCATGAGAGAGAAAGGCAGCTATTGGCCGAAGCCACTACATTTTAGGGTGACTTGTGATGCTGCTGCAACTGATAGCGACTGTACCCCCACAGCCCCTGATGGATGCTTTGCCTGGCACCAGACTCTGTGCCCCTGAGAAGATGGGCTCCCTGGCTTGCCAAGCTGCTGTTTGTGGGGCTGGATAATAAGCAGCTGAATGAACCAGAGACTATCAGTTGATTGAATGGGACTGGGGTGCATTTTCCATCAGGGAATCGGGGGCTCCTCTGAAGAGGCGATATGAGCTCTGAGGCCTGGAGAAGGAGGAGATGGCTCTGGGAGCTGGGGCCAGGCAGCCTGGCCCAGGATTGCCGTGATGGCCTCTGCTGGGTATGGCCCCCAGAGGCCTGCTGGCCGGTGAGCTCTGTGGGGGTGCACAGGGCGCTGGTTCTGCCCAGGAGGAAATGCCAACAGTGGAGTTGATGCTGGTGTAAGAGCAACAGCAAAGGTATTTTTTAAACTTTTTTATGTTGAAATAATGATAATCTGTAACAATTACAGATTCACAGGAAGTTGGAAAGAGTAGAGAGAGAAGCCTGTGTACCCTTCACCCAATTTCCCCCAATGGTCACATTCTACGTAACCACCGCACATCAGAAAAAGGACATTGGCACTGGTGTGACAAGGGTGTCAAGCCCTGTGTCACTTTATCACACATGGAGATCCATGTTCCTGTGTAACCAGGATACAGAACTGTTCCCTCTCCACGGAGACCCCCTGGTACTCCCCTTCACAGTGACAATCACCCCCACCACCCCAGCACCTGGCAGTCACCAATCTCCTCTCAATCTCTATGATTTTGTTATTTCAAAAATGTTATATAAATGGAATTATGCCATTTACGTTTTCTGTAATTACTGATATAGCTTCAGTCTGCTGTTTTATTTGTTGCTTTGTTTGTTCCTGTGTTTGTTGGTGGCGGTGTTTCTCTATTTTCTTTTTTCTGCCTTGCCGTGTGTTACTTAGACATATTTAAGCATCTATTTTGGTTTATGTACAGTGCTTTTAGTGTATATCTTTGTATAGATTTCTAGTGGCTGCCATATTGCATTATACATATGTACTTATCACGGTCTACTGCCATCAACATTTTACCATTTCAAGTGACGTGTAGAAAGCTTACCTGTCTTTGTGTCCCTTTTCCTCTTCCACTTATAATATAATTATCTTAAATATTTTTTCTACATACATTGACATTGAGACATTCAACAATGCTATAATTTTTGCTTCAACCATCAAATGTAACTTAGAAACCTTCAGAGAAGGGGTCCGTTTTATTTACCCATAGTTTTGTTCTTCCCATTGTGCTTTCTTCCTGATGTCTCAAGATTCCTCCATTATCACTTTCTTTCCATTAGAAGAAATTCCTTTGGCCCTCCTTTCACAGCAGGTTTGTTGGCAACAAACTTTGTCCTTCACCTGAAAAGGTCTTGATTCCCCCTCATTCCTGAGGGATAGTTTCACTGGGTATAGAATTTATGGTTGACAGCTCTTTTCTTACGGCATTTAAAAATGCTCCACTTATTTCTTGCCTCCGTGCTTTCTGATGAGAAATCCATGTTGTTTGGAAGGTGGTTATGTGGCGGCTTTCAAAATTGGGGTTTGTCATTGTTGTTTTAGTTTTTGGAAGTCTGACTGTGATATGTCTTGGTGGGGATTCCTTTGGATTTATAATGTTTGGAGTGCATTCAGCTTCTTGAATCCTTACATTTATGTCTTTTGCCAAGTTTAGGAGATTACTTCTTCAATATTTTTTCAGCTTTGTCCTCTTTCTCTTCTCCTCCTGGCAATTAGATGACATGAATGTTAGATCTTTTGTTATCTCTCAGATAACTCTTCTCCCACCCCTAGTCTATTTTCTCTCTGTTTCAGACTTGGTGGTTTCTATTGCTCTATCTCCAGGTTCACTACATCTTTCCTTTGACCCTCTGTTCTGCTTTGGAGTTATCCATTAAGTTTTTATTCTGATTATTGTATGTTTTTAAAAAATTCTAAAATGCCCATTTGGTTCTATTTATAACTTCTGTTTCCTTGCTGAGACATTCTTTATTTTCATTTGTTTCAAGCATGTTCATAATTGCTCATCAAAGCACCTTTATGATGGCTGCTTTGAAAGCCTCATCAGATAATCCCAATAGTCCTTCCTGTTCAACATATACCAGTATTGGTGTATGCTGATTGTATTTTCTGGTACAATTGACATTTCTCTGGTTCTTGCTATGACAGGTGATTTTTTTTATTGGATCTTGAAAGTTTGGGGTATTGTATGTTGAGACCCTGGATTACATTTCAATCTTCTGTTTCACAGCTGGCCTCTCCTGACCCCATATGGTAGACAAAGAGGGGTGCTGTCCCATTACATCAGGAAAGGGGGAGGGAAACCCAGCTTCCCCACTTTAGCCCAGGTGTTTTTAGCACAATGAGAAAACGGGCTGCTTCCCTCATCTCCAGGGAAGCAGGAGGCTGATGTCTTGCTGCCCTGCTTCTTGACAGGTCAGTGAGGAGCAACGGCTGCTAGGCCTTATAAAGAGGGTGCCAGGGATGGCTTTTCCAGAGGCTGTGGTCCTGGAGAGGGCTCCCATACTTGGGGACATCTTTGGTGACCTGACTGTGACCCCCCAGGGTGACAAGCAGCATTCTGGGAGTGGTAGAAACTGGACTGAGCCAGGGACTGCAAACTGGAGGCCTGCTGGCTGGGATATTCACACTGAAAGGTCTTGTTCACTCCACACTCTCCCAATAACATGTGCATGCATTCCACTGCTCACTGCTGCTGCAGCCCTCGCCTGCTCCGGCATTCAGCCTGTCTCACTATTTACCTCCATCAACCACTTGGCCACTGAAGTCATCGGAGTTTGCAGCCCCAGGAGGTGGCAGTGTCAAGTCCCCCCAGTGCTCCAGTGATTGTTTGCATGTGTGTGGGCAGGTAGGGGACAGGGGGAGGGACTCTGCTACTCTGTCTTTTGTGCAATAAAGTATTGACGTTGACCTGATTTTGTCTCCAGGCCGGGAGTGGGGTGGTGACAGACCTGAGCCCAGAGTGGTCAAAGGGAAAGGAAGCCAAAGAGGGCTCCTGGGGTGGGGTGGGGACTGCAGAGAGGCTTCCTGGAGGAGGGAAGAAGGAGCTTGGGCCTTGAAAAATGAATGGTGGCCAGGCACAGTGGCTTACGTCTTAATCCCAGCACTTTGGGAGGCTGAGGCAGGAGGATCACTTGAGTCCAAGAGTTCGAGACCAGCCTGGCCAAGATAGGGAGACCCCCCCATCTCTACAAAAGAAAAAATAAAATAAAATAAAATAAAATAAAAATAAAGAACAAGGAAAGGGCCAGGTTGGGGCCCTCTTGGCGAGGAGCACAGCATGAGGAAAGGTCTGGTGTGGAGGTGTCTTTGGAGCAACAGCACAGTGTGCAGAGAGCACTGGGTACCAGGGAGACATGGCTGTAAGGTGGCCTGTTGGCCCCACAGGGTCCTGAGTGCAGGCATCTCCACACTACCCGCTGGACCACATGGCTGAGCATGGGTTGCAGTGCCCACAGGGGAGCCACACTGCTTGCTCTGGAAACTGGGCCCCGCCACCACCTGGCTGTGGCCTTGGTCAGGTCAGCCCCTGACTTGCTGCTGTGTCCATATGTGTAGATGGGGGACAGCAGTCTGCCCACCTCATAGAGGAGCTCAGCGGGTAAAAACGTGGATTCCTGCCTGGTGCATTTTGAGCATTTGGTCCCAGCTGGATGTGGGGGAGGGTGGACAGTGGATGGGCTGTGCTGGCTGTCCAGGTGCACATCGGGGCTGCAGTGGCTCCTGGTGGGTTTGACCTGTCCTGCATCCAGGCCCACTTGTTTGATAACTGCACCTGGATTTTCTTTGGGGAACCACTTTCCCAATTCCACCTACTCACTCTGGAGAGGTCCCTGATCCCAGCCAACTATCAGGCTACAGTGACGGGTTCAAGGGGGCCACGCGATCCAGTCTGGTTTACCGAAGCTTCATTCTGGGAACTTTCCTAGACCTATGAGGAAAGAAAAGCTTGGAGCTGCCAAGGCTACCAGGTGCAGAAGGGCTGCGTGGGCGTGAACCAAGCCAGCGGCCAGCAGAACCCTGCTGTGCCCAAGATCCTGTAGGTCTGAGCTGCTGCTCACTTGAGTCCAATAGATGCCTCTTGGAGCCTAAGTCCAGTCAGGTTTCTGTCACTTGGAACCAGCAGCAGGGGTGGGCAGAGAATGGTGCTGGGTGAGCCTTCTCTTTGGCATGCCTGCAGCTGGGCTGAGCCCTTCTCCTCTTGCGTGGGGAGGAGGACCAGAAAAAAAAACCTCAGAGTTGGAGGATGAGTCCGTGAGCACCAACCTTAGGCATCGCCTCTTTTCAGGGCTCTGCAATAGTCAGCAGTCTCCCCACATCCATGCTACCTCCCAATGTCCTCTCCACCCAGTGGCCAGAGTGGGCTTCCTGGAATGCAACAGTGACTGCATCTTGTCCGCACACCTACTGTCAGCGGCTCCCTGTGGGCCTAGGCTCACAGTTTGACCCCACAAGGCCATGTGGGGATGAGCTGAGATGACCACAGCGCTCCACACTCACGACCTGGCCCAGGGGGCATCTGTTCCATGCCAGGCCACAGGCAGGGTGACAACGAAGTGCACAAGGCCCCGACCCCATGAGCAGGGAGGACAAGGGAGGGAGCAGTGACAATAAAATGGTGACATGGGAAGTCAGAGGGAGGAGGGCCACCCAGGGTCTCCCAAGTGGGAGAATGGGTGGAAGTGCCACAGACAAAGGGGGAGGATGAACCAGTGTGCCAAGGGACAGGGAGGCTGGCATGTGTGCACGGGAAGGAGAGAGGTGGAAAGCAAGTCCAAGTGTGTGTGTTCTTGCATGTGTGAGTGGATGTGCATGTGTGTGCTTGCATGTTTAGGAGTATATGCATGTGTGTGCCTGCGTGTGCATGTGTACTTGCATGTGTGAGTGCACTTGTGTGTGTGCTCGCATGTGTGTGTACAAGTGTGTGCTTGAATGTGTGTGTCTGCTTTCATGTGTATGCGCTTGCATGAGTGTATGTGTTTGTATATTTGAATATGTGTGCGTGTGTATGTGTGCACATGTGTGGAGGCATTTCATGTGTTAAAAGATGCCACTAGAGGGTCTGAGCAGAGGGTCCCCCCAGCTCTCTATCAGATCCCTGTGGACCACAGTGTGGAGAGCAGAGTTGGGAGGACTGAGCTGGCAACTGAGGGTCCCCATGTCCTCCAGGTAGGAGGTGACAGAAGCAGGGGAAGTGAGACAAGGATGGGTTAGGAGTATTTGGCAGTGGTGGTGCCAGGTTCCAAAGTGGGCCCAAGCAGGAATCCAGATGTCCCCCACAACTAGCTTTGAACTCAGTGGCCAGGGATCTGAGGGCCATCCCCCAGAGCTGGGGGTGCCTGGATCCTCCCCATCTCCTCCTCACCCAGCAGCAGTGGGGTTGCCTCAAGGGGAAGGAGGTCCTGAGTGTACTTTAGCAGAAAGCTCTGACTCATGCAAATGCAGAACAGTCCCCAGAGCTGCCCCTGGGGGCAGGAGCATGGGAAGGTGCCAAAAGAGGTTCCTCTCCAGACCCCACTGAAATGGAACCATGTTCCTAAGAATCTCCTGCACTACTCTACAGACTCCCCAGCCCTCTGAGCTGCTGAAGGCAAACAGAAGCTAAACCAACAGGGGAAACCCAGAGGGAAGAGCCCAGCAGCCTGCTGAGTCACTTCCCCTCTGTTTGATGTGGGGTCAGGAGCCCCAAAACCACAGACCCTGGCTCCAATCTCAGCTCCTCTGGGGTTGCTCACCTCCAACTTCTCCATCTGCATTTGGGGTGCTGCAGTCCCTCCTCAGAGGGCAGTGTCAGGACCCAGTGAGGTCACACCAGGAGCTCAGAGCTAAACAGAGGGCAGCTGCTGTTGGGGCCAGACGGGACCCGCAGGGGCTCTAGAGCCTGCCTCACGCAGCCCATCCCTAGCAAGAGGCACTCGCCTCTGTCTCCCACAAACCACCTGTGGAGTCTTCTCCCCACCTTCCTGTGGGGGCACAGCCTTTTCCTTGTTGACTCTAGCGAGTTCTTTATATATTCAGGATACACATCCTTTGACAATTAGATGTGTTATAAGCCATCTCTTTCTAGATTCTGACTTGTCTCATTATTTTTATTATTTGTAACTTTTAATGAGCAAAAGTAACTAATTTTAATGTAGTCAAATTGACTCATATTTTCCTTTATTTATTTTTTTAGCATCTTGTTTATGAAATCTTCCCCTAGCCCAGGGACAGGAAGCGAATCTGCGCTCTGGTCTCCTAAAAGCCTTGGAATTTTCTGTGTGGCGCTGAGACCTAGGCCACCTGGAATCCACGGTTGCTCATGATGGGAGAAGGGATTCCAGGGTGTAATGAGAGGGTCACACGAACAGATTCTCACTGTGATGGCTCTTGCTGCTGCTGTGTGGCTAGTGGACAAAAAGGTGTTACCAAGTAGAGCAGGCAGAGCACAGAGGAGGTGCTCCTTCCTGAGGAGCCCAGAATGGGGATGGAGGGAAGTGGAAAATTCTGGAATACGTTTTTGGGAAGAATCCACTGGGCTGAGGGATGCAGGGGGCATGGGGAGCATGGAGGTTCCCAGTAGGGCAACCTCGGGGATGTGGCGCATTTCACAGAGACGGGGAAAAAGAGGGGAGGTACCTGGTTAACGAGGAGCTTGGTCCTGGCCACCCAGAGTTCAGTGGCCCTGGAACTTCCCCAGATGCAGCTGGAGACACGGGGCTGGACCTCAGAGGAGAGGCCTAGGCTCTCCCGGGGGACCCTGAACACAGAGCAGGAAGCTCCTGGAGGAGTGTCTTCCTTGTGGCAAAAGGGCAGGAACAGGCAGACAGCAGGGACAGCCCCTGGTGCTGGTGACAGGTGGCACAGACAAGAACTGATGAACATTCCCTGAGGTCAGCCATGGCGTCCACACTCACTGTGTCCCTCACCACAGCTCTGCAAGCTCTCAGGTCCATTTCACAGATGAGGAAATTGAGGCTCAGAGAGCAGTCAGGACTTGCTCTGCCTTCACTAGCCATGAGGCTGGATCTGTGCCCACATGTGTGTCTCGGCAGTCCATGAGGAAAGAAACCTCTCCGGTCTTGTTTGCCAGGGAAGGGAGGGGAAGTGCAGCCCAGAGGCTGGGTCAGGACCACAGACTGGAGGAGCCAGACTCCTGGGGTTAGCCTCCCAGCCTGGTCTCCTACCCACTGGGGAACTTGGGCACGTCTCCAGCCTCAGCCCACCCATCTGTAGAAGGTAGCAGAGCCAGTGCTGTATGAGTGCTTGGGAAATAAAATAATATATATAACTTTTGAGGAAGATGTTCTGCCTCATTCAGGAATATGTAAGTTAAAACCACAATGAGGCTGGGCATGGTGGCTCATGCCTGTAATCCCAGCACTTTGGGAGGCCGAGGCGGGCAGATCACTTGAGTTTGAGTTTGAGACCAACCTTGCCAACATGGCAAAACAAAAATTAGCAGCACATGCCTGTAATCCCAGCTACTCGGGAAGCTGAGGTGGGAGGATCACTTGAACCCAGGAGGTGGAGGTTGCAGTGAGCTGAGATCGAGCCACTGCACTCCAGTCCGGGTGACAGGGTGAGACTCAACGAGTCTGGGTGCTGTGTCTCATGCCTTTAATCGCAACACTTTGAGAGGCTGTGGTGGGAGGATCACCGGAACCCAGGAGTTTGAGACCAGCTTGGGCAACATAGAGACCTCGTCTCTATGTTGAAAAAAAATTAGCCAGACATGGTGGTGCCCATCTGTAGTCGCAGCTACTCAGGAGGCTGAGGCGGGAGGATGGTTTGAGCCTAGGAGCTTGAGGTTACAGTGAGCTCTGATTGCACCACAACACTCCAGCTTGGGTGACAGAGCGAGACTCTGTCTGTCTCTAAAGGAAAAAAAAAAGCAGACAAGCAAAACCACCTAGTGAAAAACCAGTTCATGCCACTAGATTTGCAAAACTAAAGAGTGCCAAGTATTGGTGAGGATGTGGCACAGCCAGACCCTTCCACATTCCTGCTGAGCTGCTGGGAGTGTAAACTGGGACTTTCACTTGGGAAGACGGTTTTGCTGTATCTCCTAAAGCTAGATATATCCTACCCCATGACCCTGCAGACCATCCCTGGATCTAAAGGTGCCCACTGAGAGGCATGCACAGGATGCTCATCATAGCTTTGCTCATCATGGCCCCAGGTAGGTGACAATTCCATGTCCATCAGCAGGAGAATTGGTGAGCAGGCGCCCAACGCGGCAGAATACCACAAAACAGGCTGCGAGGACGATACCTGCGAGCAGCCGCCCTGTGCCCCTCACCACACAGAGCAGACGGAGAAAACAGCACAGGCTGAGTGACCCCGTTTCCATAATACCCAAAACAAGCCAACCAAACAGCGTCCCATTCTGGGATGCAAATATAAGAGGTCACACCCAAAGAAAAGCAGTTAAAGATGAACACAAAAATGAGGGTTGTGGCTGCTCCTGAGGAGGGAGGAGCAGGGTGAGACTGGGAGGGACACCTGGGCCCGGTATGAGTCCCTTCCCTTTCCCTCCTAACCATGTGAACTGTAGAGGGTTCCTCTTCTGTAGGGGTGACGTGATTCACACAGCAAAAACCGCACCCCACAGGCTACAGATGGAGGCCCAGTCCCCAGCCGGGTTTTCCTGGCCCTTTTGCTCTGTTATTGATGCTCCCGCTGCCGGCTTCCCCTTGGCCTGGTTGCCCTCCACCGGGACGCCCTCCCGGATGCCTCCCGCCTGCGGGTGGCGGTTGTGAGTACAGTCACTGAATGCTGGGTGTCTGCCCCTCAGCCTTGCCATGCAGGCTGGGGGTATTGCCTGGGCAGCTCCGGCTCGTCACCCTGGACTCTGCAGCCCCACCCCTCGCACCCTCCAGACCCGCTACCCCAGGCTCAGCCGGAGTTCGCGTCTCACCACGCCTCTGCCGCGGGACTTTCCTCCCTGGGCCGCGTCCCCAGCCAGGAATGCGCCACCAGCCTGGGGCCTGCAGGGGGCGCCCGGGCTCCCCGCGCAGGTGCCCCCCCATCTGACAGAGAGGAATGCGCGAGGCCGAGAGCTAGGAACACCCGGCCCCGCAAGGTCTGGGAACTGCGACTGCCTCCTTCAGCCTCAGTTTCCCCTCCCGTGAAAGGAGGCCATGCTCCTAGCCTGGACACACTGAGCCAGGCCCTGTTCCCGGGGTCGCGGGCTACCCCGCTCGAGGGCGGGGGGCTCCCGGACCTGCTCGCGCGGCCCCGGCACCCAGAGAGTTGAGGCTGGCAGCCGTATCGCCCTTTGAAGGCGCGCGGTGGGCCCCTGCGGGCGCGCGACGCGGGACAGAGCGCCCTCTGGAGGCCGCCGCCGGCCCCGCCCCCGCCCCGCCCCCGGGCTCTGGGCGGCGCATGCGCGCGGCGCGGCGCTCCGCGGGCGGCGAGAGCGAGGCCGGTCCGCAGCCGCGCGGCGCTCGGCGCCCCATTCATGCTGGGCATCGGCGGCACCACCACGCAGCGGAGCCCGGGCGCGGCGGCG